>NW_017727825.1:297654-297938 GCF_001865875.1 Lupinus angustifolius | reverse complement strand
CGGATGAGGATGAGGATGAGGATGAGGATGAGGATGAGGATGAGGATGCGGAAGAGGATGAGGATGAGGATGAGGATGAGGAGAGGATGAGGATGAGGATGAGGATGAGGACGAGGATGAGGACTAGGATAAGGAATAGGATGAGGATGAGGATGAAGATAGGATCAGGTTGAGAATGAGGATGAGAATAGGATGAGGATGAGGGTGAGGCTGAGGATGAGCATGCGCATGAGGATGAGGATGAGGATGAGGATTAGGATGAGGATGAGGATTAGGATGAGGAT
>NW_017727825.1:296928-297554 GCF_001865875.1 Lupinus angustifolius | reverse complement strand
GAGGAGGATGAGGATGAGGATGAGGATGAGGACGAGGACGGGGATGAGGATGAGGATGAGGATGAGGATGAGGATGAGGATGAGGATGAGGATGAGGATGAGGATGAGGATGAGGATGAGGATGAGGAATAGGATGAGGATGAGGATTGGATGAGGATGAGGACGACGATAGGATGAGGAAGAGGATGAGGATGAAGATGAGGGTATGATGAGGATGAGGTTGAGGATAGGATTATGATGAGAATGAGGATGAGGATGAGGATGAGGATACGATCAGGATGAGGATGAGGACAGGATGAGGATGAGGATCAGGATAGGATGAGAATGAGGATGAGAATAGGGTGATGATGAGGATGAGCGTGAGGATGAGGATGAGGTTGAGGATGAGGACGAGGACAGGATGAGGATGAGGATGAGGATAGGATGAGAATGAGAATGAGGATGAGCATGAGGGTGATGATGAGGATGAGCGTGAGGATGAGGATGAGGATGAGGATGAGGCTGAGGATGAGGATGAGGATGAGGTTGAGGATAAGGACGAGGATGAGGATGAGGATGAGGATGAAGATGAGGATAGGTTGAGGATGAGGATGAGGATGAGGATGAGGATAGGATGAGGAAGAGGA
>NW_017727825.1:295491-295877 GCF_001865875.1 Lupinus angustifolius | reverse complement strand
ACCTCTTCCTCATCCTCATCCTCATCCTCATCCTCATACTCATCCCCATCCTCATCCTCAACCTCATCCTCATCCTCATCCTCATCCTTATCCTCATCCTCATCCTCATCCTCAACCTCATCCTCATCCTCATCCTCATCCTCATCCTCATCCTCATCCTCATCCTCATCCTAATCCTAATCCTAATCCTAATCCTAATCCATATCCAAATCCGAATCCTAATTCTAATCCTAATCATAACCCTAATCAGAATCATGATCCTAATCCTAATCCTAATCCTAATTCTCTTCCTCATGCTGATCCTCATCCTCATCCTCATCCTCATCCTCATCCTCATCCTCATCCTCATCCTCATCCTCATATTCATCCTCATCCTCATCCTCATC
>NW_017727825.1:294367-295391 GCF_001865875.1 Lupinus angustifolius | reverse complement strand
CTTCTTTCATTGTTACTTAGCTCATTACAAGCTTATAAGTGAAAAACCATGATTGTCCTAACCTTAGGGAATTTTGGAGCTTTGGAATTGTTTTGGGAATGGGTATTAAGTAAGAAAGGGTGCGTTGTTCTTTAAATCTTGTGGATTCTCGGTTATGTCTTAATGATGGTTGATACAATTGTGTACATAAGTGTTCATCAAACAAAAAAAACGAAAATAAAAAATAAAAAACAACAAAAAGAGAAACAAAAGTGAATAAAAGGTTGAGTAAGGTAAAGAAGATTGGAATTAGAGATTTGGTCTTATTTTGGGTTGATTTTAGCTTACTTTTTACTTATTCCCCATTGCTCCTATATTCCGTTTGGTTTTACCTACATATCCCATATTTATCCTACCTTGTCCTTGGCCCCATTACAACCTTGAAAAGTCCTTTTGATATTTATGTGCATGTGCTTATGATGTTAATGTTAGAGGCTTATCAAGCTTATGGTTGTGTTTGTTTTCATGAAGTGCTTTGAGTGTAAACACGTGCAACCTAAGACACATGAGTGCAAACACTTTAGAGAGTATATCTTGTGAGATTCTATCATTGTTGTGACTCACCTCTTGGTTTGATTGGTTTCGTGGCATACTTGAATTCATTGGATGATATTCATGGATATCTTGATTTTATTCTTTTACTCTTGTATGTTTGAATTTGCCCATTTCATTGCATTTCCTAGATTTCATTGTGAAATATGTGATTTTCTTAGGTTTCTAGTTTTTGTGATCTTCTTGCATGACTCACTTTGGTGCAATTGGTTAGCATAACCTTATTTCTTGATTTTGCCCAAGAGTGAAAAGGTTCAGTGTGGGGTATTTGATGAGCAATATATTACACACTATTCATAACCTTAAATTAGCATGATTGATGATTTTTGGTGCCTAATTGACTTTGTTTCACATGGTTTAGTGTTTTAGACTTTATTGGACTAATATTCCTAAAATGAGTTAATTTGGGATTATTTGGCTTGATTAAATCTAT
>NW_017727825.1:286634-294267 GCF_001865875.1 Lupinus angustifolius | reverse complement strand
TTATTGTAATTTAGCTTTGGGCCCATTGTTTAGGCCCAATTCAGTTTATGTGTGTTGGAGGGGTTAAATTCAGATTTCCCACTCCAAACACACACACATTCACTTTGCCTCATTTTGAAACACAAAGACATTTCCGTTTCCCCTCTTTTTGCTCTGCTAGGGTTTCACCCCTTNGTTTTCCCTCTTTTTGCTCTGCTAGGGTTTCACTCCTTCTTCATTTTTCATTTTCGATTTGTTCTTCCATTGCCATGGAAGGCTAAATTTCTGGACTAAGTTCCTTTGGTAATGTATCACAACTCTTGAGATTCTGTTATTAATCCATTTTCGGTTTCTTTATTGTTGATTTCTTCTATCTTATTTCTGAATATGGTTTGCTTAATGCTATTGTTTAGAAGCTGGTTGGTTGAGTTTATCTTCACTTAGTTGATTTACTCTCTCTAGTGCATGAATGCTTAGTTCGTGTGAATTTGTTAATTGTTTCATGCTTATACTGATTTCGCCTAGTTCGAGGTTTAGGTTCTGGAACTTTGAATTGATTATCGCTTAGTTAATTGATTCTCAACAAATTCGGAAGTTAATGGTTTGAATATGAAAATAATCTTTTGAAATCGAGGATTGAGTTGTGAACAAACGAACCAAATGGATTTAATTGTTTTATTACATTGCTTAACTACTGTTTCTGAATTTGATTTATGTTCATACTATCCAACAACAAAAAACCCCTTGTGTGCGTGTAAGTATAAGGTGTTTGAAGCTTTTCTTGAAAGATAATCCTTGGGAAATGACCTAGGAGTCACTTCCTAGTAATGCAGTTTTAATTGTTATATTATTTGTAACGGGTACGGCCTCGATCAGCAACAATGGGGAATTTTCCGCAATGGGCGAAAGCCTGACGGAGCAATGCCGCGTGGAGGTAGAAGGCCTACGGGTCATGAACTTCTTTTCCCAGAGAAGAAGCAAGGACTGTATCCGGGGAATAAGCATCGGCTAACTCTGTGCCAGCAGCCACGGTAAGACAGAGGATGCAAGCGTTATCTGGAATGATTGAGCGTAAAGCGTCTATAGGTGGCTTTTTAAGTTCGCCATCAAATCCCAGGGCGGCTGATGGTGATGGAAAAAGGGTTGGAAACACTCTTATTTTTGGTATTTCATGTATACTTGTTATTATATTATAATGTCTAACATAATATTTCATTTTAGAATTAAATTGATTGACATTTGTAAGTTTAGTAGGGTTTTATTCAATATTGATAATATATTCATAAGCATACACATTCGTAACATTATGTCAGTAGCAATGAATGGTGTGATGCTAAAGGGGTGATAAGCATCTTCTCTACTTCACCATCATGTCTATGTTGTCCTGTCATTTATGGGAAATGTGATTGTGAAAATTGGAAGATGAGATACATTTTTGTTATTACTACTAACAGTGAAGCAGTACATGTTTTTTTCTTCTATATTAACCTTTATCAAATGATGATTTATATTTTAATAATATTTTGTGTTAAGCAATATTATTAAATTTCTTTTCAAACTAACCTTAAACGTAAGTGTAGTTCACAATTTGTGCTACACATCAAAGTACTGAAATTAAATAAGATAATAATAACACAGAAAATCATGATAAAATTGCATTTTGACATGTAGCATCTCCAATTATCCTTATGAACTATCAGTTCAAGAATATCAATATGTGATTTGCTAATTTAAATATTAGTACACAAATAATATTTGATAATAAATTTCAGTATTTTAAAATGTAACACGCCTAGTGATATTTTTGTGATCATATCACTTCATATATTAAGGCTTTTATTATAGGCACTATAGAAATAGAAAGTACACCATTTGAGAAATTTTTTGCATGAATTTTCTACCATTACTTTTCAATGAGATAAAGACTTAGTTGTTTTTGTTGAATTTCCAAAATGACCTTGGAGGTAATCCATAACCAAAAGTCCTTCCAAATGTTACTAAACTGCAGCCTTTCATCATGGAGTTTGTTTGAAACCTGCATATTACAACAAAAATAAGGAGGATAAAAGAAATGACTAATAATACATAACAAAAGAGTCTATTTTACTTATGCAGAAAAATTTAGAATCCTTCTCATGGATCTCAATAAAATCTTAATGAAACACTAAATCAGTACTCAACATACTATTTAAAAGACAACAAAAAATAATTATCATTCTATAAAATATGTTGATGCCATATTTACTTCGTATATGCTACTTTTTTTAGACCATTACCATGTTCTTTACTCTTACCTAAAACTTTGAAACTTTGATTGCCTATCTCGGTTCAAAATACAAAGTAATTACAAATCTACAAAAAATAATAACATCATTATCAACTATTTATTTATTCAAATGAATAAGTAAATTTTGTTAACGAAATTTAAATCGTTAATAACATGGTGAAGTAAATTTTGTTAAGAGACAAAAATGAAATATAATATTCCATCTACTCGGGCTTCAACTTCTTGTCAATGTCTACCAGAATATTTAGAAAAATGTCATGCATTCTACAATGGAGCTCTCGTCACCATTTATCTCAATGATCATACAATCTATGACTAATAAACATTTCAAAGTCACTCAAAATATGCAATATTTCATATCGACAACCACAAAGAGGTTTGAAAATGAATTATACTAACTATTAAACTACTTATAAAATTCCACCAAGAAGGAATAACTTTGGAATTGGTTGAGATAAATATTATTGATTCCTAGACAAATTATCCTGCCATATACATCCTCCATGCTAAAAAAGTAAATCATTGAAATAAATTATTCAATCAACATATTATAAACAAGAGAAACATGAGGAAGTTAAATACTATAGGAATCTAAGAAGAGATAACATAAAGGAATGCAATATTTGAATTAACTCTAATACCATTTATCTTTTTCCCTTGGATGAAGAGCCTCTTCATAGATTGATCTATTCCCTTTAGGCACACTACAATTACAATGATGTTACTTGCAAAATCAAATAAAGTTAACAATAAATGTCCAAATAGAAACCAATGGTGACAGTATAAGAAGGGCGTTTGGTTTAATTTTTTAGGTGGGCAATCTTTAGAATTACAGAAAAATAATTATTTTACCCCTTAACATCATATTTTATATAATTGTATTAACATGAAAGTTATGTCAAAAAAGAAATTAAAATTTATGATATCTGATAAAACCACCATCCTTTTATTTTATTTTATATAACAATAACAAAAATATCATCACAAAAATATAATGTTTGACATTATACAGTTGGAACATTAATTAAAGATGTTCTTGAGCCTACAATTGTAGCACATCCAATATCACATGGAAGATTATGTAAGAAAAGTACCAATACTTGCAATGCAATGATGCATCTTGGTTACATAATTTTATGTTAGAAAGGTGTAAGATAACATAAGAAAAATACCAATAATTGCAATGGTGCATCTTAGAAGAATAATCAAATCTATTACACCTGTAAACAGAGATTAAGAAACATAAAAAACTCAAGAAAATGAAAAAATTGTTAGTGTTAAATTGTTAATGTGTCATGTTTAATGGACATACACGGTGACCAGTTAATCATAACAAATTCACATTCACATTCACATTGGTTATTCTAAAACCATTGCCTTTTGAAGCTAATCCACTAAAATAATTATTCATGAATTTAATTTTTAGAATTCTTTCTTCCAAAATATTGCTTGTATTATTCAAATAAGCTTAATCAATTATTATTACCAAATACCAATGTTGCACTACATTTCATGTGGAATTGACTTACCAAACATTCTTATGTTAGTACCAGTGTTGATTTTCCTTCCTTAATCTTTAGTTCTTAAACAATATGTGAACTTAATTAAGATCTGACTTCCTAAAAAATCCATATTATTGTTTCCCTATAAATATTGTCAATGTGTGGAATCTACTTTAGATTTGTTAATGTTCTACATATCGGTAAGCATATGCACTTATTTCACGTTGTTCCTATTTTGTGTATGATTTTATTAAATACATTAAGTGCACTAAGTTGGAAGAATAACAATTGTTTCTTTCACCTTGTTTCTTTTTTTTGGTATTACTATTACACTTATAGTCAGAGATAACAATTGCATGGTGCATAATGTTATAAGTTTAATCCTACACAAAAAGACTTTATAATCTATATCTATGGTGCACTTACCATGTTTCACCTTAGGTTCTATGGTGCACATTATATGAAAGGGAAATAAAGAAATATATCAACAAATAGAAAATAATTAATGCATACTGCAATATTCTATGTTATCACATTATATCACAACTTGACAACAAAACAGAACATGAAAAAATACTTTTAATTGATAGCCAATTTCATATCACCATTTTCACTTAGTTTGTCAAGTCTTTCAATTTATGAATAGAAGAACATTGGTAGAAGCACATCTATAAGGTGGAAATGCCTCATAAATGTTAAAGTATTTGTTCTACCAACCCATATAATATGACAAACAAATGATTCATGGATGCACATAACAATGTAATTCACTTTGACATTTCATCGAACACGATATAAGCGACAATAAGTAAAGAGGAAAACAATGATATTATTTAGGCATGAAACTTAGGAGAAGGTAGGAAGATTATAAATACATGAGGGATAATTGAAAGAATACCTAATATTTCTAAAGTACTTAATCTCAAAAACTGGTAGGAAGAGGGAATGCTGGAGAATTGAAGGAGAGGAGCAGATGTGTATACCTTACATTAGAATCTCTGTTAAACTGCCATGGAGAGAAAGGAGGCAAACCCACTGATAAGAAAAAACGACTAAGAGAAGAAGTAAATCTCAGAAATAAAAATGAAATAAGAAAGGAGTGTAAAATTGGATAATAAAGAGTGAGCAGTTTAGAAATTTAACATTTATGTAGTTAATGAGAGATTGTGAGTTACGTGGCATTGTTGGCAGAGTAAATCTAAGTTCAGTATCAGTTACTCCACGGTTAACCTGGCATTATATAACAACTATATTATTAGATAATTTACATGTATCAGTTTTGTTTTACAGTTTAAAATTTGGGTAGAATATGAAAGGTACTTTAGTAATAGAGCAAATGCCAAAATTGGAATATCAAAATTACTCCATCCATGACAGTTAACAATTGTTTTGCCTTTATATATTTGTATAGATATTATGGGATCACATATTACTTTTGTCAAACTCTACAACAAAATTCCTAAGATTCTATGGTTTTTTATAAATCATTTAATATTGATAACATATGTATTTTTGTAAAAGATTCTACCCTATGAATTTTCATGCGAGTAAGAGATGATTTACTTGAGATGTTAATTTCAACATTTTATTATTAATGTCGTTAGTCATTCATGTTTGAAAAACCTCAGTCATTTATAAATCAAGTGGAACTTTAATGATACAAGAAAAGTGAACACATTATTTGTTTGATCAAATTATTCGTCTTATCTGAACTATTCTTGTTTAGCTACTATAGGAGGATCATTTTCAGCAACAGAGATAACAAAACTACGCAGTAAAATAGAAGATGAATTTATTGTAGATAACACGACGATTTACATTGAAAAATAAATAGCTGAAAATTTACCCTTAGTTTAATCATCTATAAGTTGAAATCTTTAAAGAATAGCGGACTTTAAATGAAAACACATTTTTTTTAACGTCTTTAATGATTAATTACAATTATTTAGAATTAATATGTTAGTTTGAAACTTTAAAACATTTATTTATATTTTTTACTTAATTAATCTTAATCATAAGTTATAATTAAATATTGTTACTCATTCTAAATTTTACATTAAGATCCGCCAATAGTGGGGGGATGACTTCAAGGACAAAGTAGGTTTTGACTACATTATGTTGAGGGCCTCATATGTCATTACTCTCTATCCCGGTGACAAACTATTCTTGGTTGCTCTCTTTTTATCATTTTCTTTTACAATCTTCATATTCTCTCTTTCTCTCAATTCTTCTTGTTATTTTTAGAAGCAAATGTTGCTCATATTTCATCATATACTTATCTAGTTATTCTTGGGCAAATATTTCGTATATTTAATCATATTTTTATCTTGTTATTCTTGAGAAAATATTGTTCATATTTCATCATATTATTCTGTTGTTATTATTCAGCAAGTACTGCTTATATTTGATAATATTTTATCTTGTTATTCTTGAGCAAATATTGCTCATATTTGATCATATTCTCTTTTTTTGATCAATAATATCATTGGATCTTCTTTCTATTGTGTTGGTTCTTGATGAACAATTACTTTCAATTTCACTAAATTTCTTCTTTTTATTCTCCTAGCACAACCTTCTTAATTCTATGTACTATATTTTGAAAAATTCTTCTTTTTTTCAAAATTTCTTTGAGACCCTAATGATATATTTGGAAGTTATTGATATACTTCCTCAACTAGTTCTTTGTGCGTATAGTGCACTATACTTTCTTAACCGGATCTCTTCTAAAGGCTACAAGATTTATGGCATCGTTCAACAACTACTACTTTCATTTCTAATTCTGCTACTTCAAGTTTGTTACCTTCTACCTATGCTGAGAGTCAATAGTATTTACTCTCTAGTTTGATAGAGTGTCAAAGGATATTTAGTTAGTTCTATTATTTGCTTTACTTTCTAGTTAGTTAGTTAGTCTTTTTGTTTAGTTTTTTAGGCTAAGTTTCCTATTGCAATGCTTGTAAAAAAATGGTTCTCTTGTAAACTCATTCATCAATTTACAAATCAATTCCAATCAATGAAATTTACTAACCGACAAATTGGTTGTTATTTTAACCAAACAAATTGTTAAGAGAAGTATAAAAAATATTGTATCCACATGGATTTTGTTGATATCAATTATTTAGCAAACCTTCTTAGATTGGATAAATAAGGATTTTGGTTGGAAAATTTAATTAATAAAAGTAAAAGTAAAACATGAGTAAAAGAAGATGACAAATTTGAATTAATGACGAAGAACCCGATACTAGACTTCACAATTCAATCTCCAGTATCCAATATATAATGACATAATAAAAATGATTATTTCTATAGAATTTTCACCACTACTTCTTATCTATTTATTATTTCCTTGCATAAACAGATCAATGATTTTTTAAGCAATTATCAACCCTTGACAAATTAATCAATCATTCATAATAAATTGGATGTTATAATGACTAGTTCAATTAATTCCATTCATTGAATTAACATGTTACTAGATGACATACTTTAGGTCTAGTTTGAACATGAAATTCTCATTAGACATATTCAAACATTAAATCATGCATTGAGTTATCACACCAAACAAGCATTAGAAAAAGACTAGACATGAAAAACAATGAAATAGTATTAAGAGAAAAAATGTGTACACTGACAGTGTATGAGTTTTATACACTGTCATTGCATCATCTATCATTGATATTTAATTAATGTTTACTTTAAAAAAAAGTAATCCAAATGAATGGTGGATGATGGGATACATGTGTATAAATCTTTACACCAACATTGTATAGATTTTATACTCTAGTAGTAAAAGCACGAAGTCATATTGTATACATCGAGCTTAAATAGTTACATCTAACCACAGACACCTCCTCCTCCTCCTCCTCCT
>NW_017727825.1:205446-286534 GCF_001865875.1 Lupinus angustifolius | reverse complement strand
CCTCCTCCTCCTCCTCCTCCTGGGTTTAGAGAGTTGTGTGTTGTCTTCAATCATTCTCCTTGTGATAATCCTCATGATCTCCTATTAATCCTAATTTCGGTGTTATTGTGTGATTATCTTTAAATGTTGTGATTAGATTTATTTTCTGTTATCATATTTATCATCGTTCCAACATGTATATCTCTAACGATTCTGTTTTATTTATCTTCTACTTCTATATCTATCCTCTTTGTACTTGGTGTATCTAGAATGACATAAAAATTGATATCATAAGATTTAATCACTATTTAACTCAATGCCTTGACATTTATGTAAACTTTTAGTTTAAAAAAATACTCAAATATGCTTATTATCTAAGATAAATTTTCTACTTAACAAAGTTTATTTCTTCAATTATTCTCTAGATTCCAAATAACACTCTTTGACATGTGGTGGCCTTGCTCTCCAATAAAGGGTAATGGTACACTTGCAATTCATTTTCTCATGACATAAAAACATAATGTCATAAATCAATTGCCTTTCTATTTTCCTAATTTTAAATACACTTGTGTTTTGTTTGAGAGTGGAGTTTTGGAGGAGAAGGGAAGAGAAGAAATGACTTTGAAAAGCTTTCCTCTTTTGGGAGTTGGATGAAGGAGAGGAGAAACCCTCCAAAACCCTCCATGTGCCTATTTTTTAAGCTTCCCCAATTTTGAGGTTTTTGGAGATAAAATGTCAAAATAACTAAATATTTTTAGTATATAAGTATATAGTATTGTCCATTTCTCATTGTTAATTATATTTTTAATGAAAAATAAAAATCATTCTTACATTATTATTAGTTTACCCTCTCTCATCTAAATTTCTTACTCCCAAACAAGGGAGATGATTTCCTTCTTTTTCCCTTCCCTTCCTCCCCCTTCCTAACCCTTTGATCCATCTCCTTCCTTTTTCCTCATAACTCCCAAACAAAGCCTAAAAGTATTTAATCAAACACATTTAAGTTATCAAATATTCGATCATTGTTTGTGTCCTTCGACTTCTTCATAGAGGGAGAGGACAAAAACAGTTTACAGAGAGCTATATGCTTATTATGCTCTATCTATCTTTAGTTTTTCTTTGTTCAAGAAAGGCTATAGAGAAAATCATTCCACCAAATCTTTAGTTCTTCAAAACCATAAGCTTCCATTTCATATCCTTTTACTCTACAAGGTAAAGGGGTAGTCTATACCTCTTACATAATGGTTATCATGTTTTAAAGTGCGATTGTGATTATTATGATTGTGGTTATTGTGGCCATTGCAATGTGGATTGTGACTGTGGTTGAATTATTTTGTGAGTAAGTTTTTTTTTGATATGGCTTGATGCGACCCAAATGCGGTTGCGTTGCAGCCCATTACGGTCACATCATTGTGATTCGATATCACACAACAATTGCAGTATGATACGATTGCAACAATCACCATAGCCATAATATTGTGGCCACATCACATGATATAATTTGCCATTTGAAACACTAGATACTATGACAAATATTAGAATTTTTTTTTGCAATTAGATTATTTTTTAGCAATTTTTAGAAACGCTGAAGATATATTTGCCACAAGCCTTGTGAGGTGGTTTTCATATAGAAAATGCTAAACTTATCTAACACTGATGATAAATACATTTATATTCTTTTATGCTATATTATTTATAACTAAATTTTAATTAAATTAAATTTTTAATATATATCAAGATTTTATTAGTTGTTATATAGATATCTCTCCACACAAGTCTTTTTCCTCCTATACCATAAAAAACTTACATGTGTCACAAAGTGATACTTTATTTATTATTGATTAATTTATAAGTGATATATGTCACTGTCTTGTGGTATACACTAATTTTATATGATGATATATCAATACTTATCCGGTTTTAAAACCTTACCAAATTTTCTCAACAGTAAAAGTTTGTAACCCTCCATTTTAGGCAGCATTTATATGTTTTTTTTACAAATTTTAACTTTATAGTTTGAATATTTTCACAAGTCCTTTTCATCTCATTAATTTGCAATTCATGTTTTTAATACATAAATTCAATCGAAATGCTAATATAAAATGAATGAAATTTCATTAGAAATAAACACTGTAACATCACAAATTTCCAAGATTTGTAGTTCAACATCCATTATAAATCCATGAAATCCAATATAATATAAAATAGTCTCATTACAAAACAACAAAGTGAATGATAACAAACTAATTAGTACTAGATCCAAATGATCTTCTTACACCCAAAAGTGTATTCGGTAAACTTGACTTAAGTATTTCTTGTTGAAACATAAACTTGAAAGCATGGAGATAAATAAGTGGCAACTTTTTTATTAGGTACCCACTAAAAATGTACATTGACTGACCAAGCATCTACAATTAATAGTGAATCTAACAGAGATAAATAAGTTCAGTGGTTAAACTAATGAAGCAAAAGAGAACCTAGCATAGATATATAATTTTAGAAATTTAGAACTTTTATTTCTTAATTCAAATATTATAATACAAAAACTATTGGAACAATGAGAGTGGGTTCTTAAAATACTAACACCATTGATTCAAACAAATGAAGAACTAGACAGTGAAAAATCAGACAAGTAAAGAAACAGACGAGTGAAAAAACATGAATATAAAATGTAGATGAGTAACGTCATTAGATGTTGACGTCATTAAAGAACATTGAATTTAATGTGAATTTTAATACAAAAAGACAACTCTATTCTAACTCTCTATTTGTTTTTGTACATTTGTCCCCAAATATTATCCTCAATGAATTTTATCCTCAATGAATTGTCTGATGACCTATATGAGTACTGCTGGGAAAAAAACAATATTAAGGAGGTCTAGGGTGTTTCACCATTATTTTTTTATCCTTATTAAAGTATTTTAGTTAAGGATTAATAATATTACCATGATAATTAATCAACGTGACTCAAGATAAACCTCAATAGAGATTTACCTTCTTTTTTGGCTTTATGTTTCCCTAATGATGCCCTTTGAGATGTAAAAGTCTACCATTGTTATGGGCTTAAATGATAGTGATCACTTCAAATATTACAACTAAATCTCATATGTAGTAATGATTGAATAGAGAGAAAGAATGAGAAAGAAATGAAAAACAGAGTAAATGAGTGCACACAGAAAATGGAAAGTGTAGATTGGAAATTAACTACTCATCTAACTACCTCTTACTATTTATAGTAGGTTTTGATTTACAAACCCAACTCATTTCATTCAAGGCCCAATACTTTCCTACACTACAAGCTATTGAATTACACTAACATCTTAACACTCGTTCCTAATTCAAGCTAGATAAACTCATAATACCAAGTTGTCTTCTTTGTTTTTCAAAAACTTCTCTCCTCAATGGCTTTCTAAAGATATCAGCTTGCTACTCCAAGGAAGTGCATAATTCTAACTCCAAATTCCCCTTCTCTACTTGATCCATCAAGAAGTAATACTTGGTGTCTATATATTTGCTACGCCCATGAGACATTGGATTCTTGGACAGATTAATTGCTGATTTATTATCCACGAATATCAGCATTCACACCTATCTCTTTGATCGAGGATTGCAGCCACAGACCTTGACAACCTCCTAGGCATGCAGCAATGTACTCAACTTCACAGGATGAAAGTGCCACTACTTCTTGTTTCTTTAAGCTCTAACTAACTAATGCATCTTCTATTTTGAATAAGTAACTAGTAGTACTTTTCTATCATCTTCATCTCCACACCAATCAACATCTGTATAGCCATATATTGTTCTTTTGTCCAACAACGGGGAATAACACTCCATAGTCTATGCTTCCTTTCAAGAATCTTAGCAGTCTTTTAACTGCTAGCATATGTGAGACTCTAGGATCTTCTATGTGTCTACTAACTAGTCTCACTCCATAAGTTATGTCTGGCCTGAAATTACAAATGTATCTTAATGACCCTATCATATGTCTATAGAGTGTTGGGTCAACAGTTTCATCTCCAAGGCTTCCTTTGCACAAGATATTGCCTACTTCCACTAGTGTTGCTGCTGAGTTATATTCAATCATTCCAAATCTTTTAAGTACGTCTGATATGTACTTCTTCTGATGCATCAAAATCCCACTGCTTAACCTTGTAAACTCAATTCATAGAAAGTATGAAAAAGTTCTGAAGTTTGACATTTCAAATTCCAATTGCAGTTTTATCTTGATGTCCTCTATTCCCTCATTGTTGCAGTCAGTGATTAAGAAGTCATCCACATAAAAGCATATTACAATTGATGCTTCAATGGATACTTCCTTTATATAGATACCATGCTCATTCTAACATCTAATGAGTCCTTGTTTCAGAAAGAAGTCATCTACTCTCTTATTTCATGTTATTGGTGTCTGCCTTAGTCCATAGAGAGCTTTATGTAGTTTGTATATTTTCTGATTTTGACCAAGAACTACAAAGCCTTGAGGTTGAGTTACAAATACTTCTTTGTCCAAGGGACCATTCAGAAAGGCTGATTTTACATCCAACTGACTTAGAGACCAATTCAGTTAGCTTGCAATTGCTACAACAAGTCTCACAGTTTCAATTCTTGCAACTAGTGCAAATACTTCATCAAAGTCTATGCTAACTCTTTATAGAAATCATTTTGCAACCAATATGGCTTTGTGTTTAGACACCTCTCCATTTGCTTTTACTTTTGCCTTGTATACCCACTTGACTGAAATGACTTTCTTCCCTTTAGGCAGTGTTATGAGTTCCCATGTATTGTTTCTTTCAATTGATCCAATCTTTTCCTTCATAGCTTCAATCCAACAAGTCTCCTTTATAAGTTGTTCAAAATTGATTGGTTCCATCTCAACTAACATTGCCATGTGAACTAAATCACCATCTGATGTGATTGAGGTATTAGAAAACACTTCATAATCCCTCAGTCTAGTTGATGGCTATCTTTGCCTCTAAGGTTTATCACTTGCATCACTGTTGTTTTCACCAATTGTGTTACCTTCTTATGGTTCATGAGTTTCTCCTATATCCATTTTGACCTCCTCTAGTTGAGGATGCACCTATTGTATTCCAATCCCATGCTTGAGTCTCATCAAACATGATGTCTCTACTAATAAGATGGAGTTTGTCTTTGGATCATGGATTTTGTAAGCTCCTATTGTGTGATACCCTAGGAAGATGAGTTTTTATCCTCTGTCATTTAGTTTCTTCCTTTTTGTGTCTGGTATATGTTTGAAACAGATTAATCCAAAGACTCTAAAGTGCTTCACATCAGGCTTGATTCCTGACCAAGCTTCTTCAGGTGTTGTCCCTTTTAGTCTCTTTGTGGGACTTCTGTTTGCAACATAAGCTACAGTGACCACTGCTTCCCCCCCCAAAAATCTCTTGGGTAGATCTTTTGTCTTCAACATGCTTCTCACCATATTTATGAGAATTCTATTTATTCTTTTAGCTATACCATTATGTTGAGGTGTATATGGTGCAATCACTTCATGTGTAATACCTCATGAAACTCATTTGAGGAATACTCCCCTTGTCCATTTCTTCTTATTAGCATCACTTTTCTTCCATACCGATTTTCAGCAAGTGCTTTAAAAAATTTAAACGTTTCAAACACTTTACTCTTCTTTTTAATCAGATAGGTCCAAAGCTTCCTTGTAAAGCCATCCTTGAAGGTCACAAAGTAACTATTTGATCCACTGGATTGAACTTCTAAGGGACCACATACATATGTGTAAACCACTTCCAAAGGTTTGCTGGTTTTTGTTGGGATATGTGATGTGAATGTGTTTTTAGTCTGCTTACTTGTAATGCAGTCTTCAACACATGCTAGTAGCAATGCTGATTTCAGTATTCCAGTCACCATATCGTCTTTGCTCAACAAATCTAAACTCTTGAGATTTAGATGACAAAATCTTTGGTGTCAAGTTCTTGTTTCATCTGTTGTGGACTTCAAGCATTTGTGATCACTAAGGTGAATTCCTATCTTGAAGGTTGTGCTATTTGAAAGAGGAGCCTTCAAGATTAGTCTACCTTTCTTGTTGAAGATTTTTAAAACTCTATCTTCCATCCTCATCTTGTATCCCTTTTCTAGAAGTTGTACAAGACTAGTGCGATTATTTCTCATCCTTGGCACATATAGGACATTTGAAATGCTAGAGATTGCACCATCTTTACTCTTGATTAGGATATTTCCTATCCCTTATGAATTGATGGAGCTGTCATTTGCGAATTTGACCTTGGTCTTTACTGAATTATCAAGAGCGATGAACCATTCTTTATGTTCAGACATGTGATTGGAGCATCCTGTGTCCATATATCAATTGTCTGAAGATGAGTGTTGGTCATGCTTAGTTGTGATCATCATCAATACATCTTCATCTGATTCAATTTCTTCAAATTCAATATCAGGATTCTCATTTAGTTCTGTTTCAACTGGGATTGAAGCTACTTCCTCTGCCATTAGCAATACTTTTTCTTCTGATTCTTCATCCTTTTTCTAATCTAGCTTCTGCTTCTTTGTTCCTCCTTTTGAACTTACATTCAGATGCAAAATGGCCCAGTTGTTGTAATTAATGTACTGAATCTTGCTTTTATCTTTCTTCTTCTTTGCGTTGAGATTACCTCTTCTTTTGGCATTTCTTGATTCAGTTTCATGACTCAAGTTAGATGATTCATACTTGTGAGTTCCACGATCAGGCTGATTTGATTTGGCAGCCTCACTACCCTTCTTTCTATGCCATTTTCCACTACTCCTATTCTGTTTATTAAAATAAAATGAACAAAATTGCTTTTCTTCTTGAATTGAACACTTAAAGCTTGTTGATATTGTCTTTCAGATAACCTCTCCATGAACCTCTGCTCATGTGCTTCCAATGAGCCTTACAACTCATCAAGTGTTAGGATTTCTAAGTCTTTCGATTCCTCAATTGCCACTACTACATGATCAAATTTGGAAGAGAGGGTTCTAAGTATTTTCTCAACAATACCTTGTTCAACCAATTGTTCTCCACAACTCCTTATCAAGTTGGTTAGGGCACACATTTTTTTGAAGTATTCTGAGATGGACTCGTGTTCCTCCATCTAAAATAGTTCATACTGTTTGTGCATCATTTGCAGCCTAACCTTTTTAAATTTCACTCCACCTGAGTAGAATTTATCAAGAATCTCCCAAGCTTCTTTGGCAGAGGTGGCAGCTAAGATTTTTCAAAGTGGGCTCTGTCCACACATTGGTGTATTAGAATCACCGCCTTGCAGTTTCTCTTCATTGCGTCCCTATACTCCAATTTTTGTGCTTATGTTGGATTCTCATTGAGTGGATGAACTCCAATTTGCACCACATCCAAACACTCTTAAAACCCGTAAATGACCTTCATCTGGATACTCCAATGATCAAAATTCTTCCCATCAAGAATAGGTAGAATCATTGCAAATCCACCTGATGGTGTCTTCTTCTTCCTTATTTTCAACACCTCCTAATCTTCTATTTTGTGTTAGAACATTACCATGAACTTCACTCTTGAAGTTTCTTGCACCATCATAGGCACCACCACAAGCTTCTTTGATCGTTTTGGCTCTAGATACCCCTGTTAGAACTAAATCTCATATGTAGTAATGATTGAATAGAGAGAAAGAAATGAAAACGAGAGCAAATGAGTGCACACAGAAAATGGAAAGTGAAGATTAGAATTTAACTACCAATCTAACTACCTCTTAATATTTATAGTAGGTTTTGATTTACAAGCCCAACTCATTTCATCCAAGGTCCAATACTTTCCTACTTTACAAGCTATTGCATTACACTAACATCTTGACATCAAAAACTTGAAATTAAGTTCACTAACTCAAAATAGAATTTTGATTGTGCTGAGAATTTTAAAATGTGTTTTCCAATCAAAATGAATACTTAGATACCCTATATTACTTTTGGGTATAATTATGTGAACTATGTACACTATGTCATAATTCACATTTAATAATACACATTCAACAATGTCAATATGTTGAATATTGTGAAATGAAATCAATAATGTTCGGTGAAACACTCACTATTAATTGTGATAGGCGAATATACAATCAATAGATTTGGCTTCATTGAGCAATGTAGATTGTACGAGTCAAAGATTCAATAATGCTTAGTGAAGCAAGCATTGTTTCTCACACATTCAAAAATGTTTGCTTTAGTGAGCACTGTTAAAGAAACATAGATTCAAAATTGCTTGTCTTAGTGAGTATTGTTGAATCTTTGATTCTCATAGATTAATGAACAAAATCTCACACTAATCGTTCATTCATATGTTAAAACTCAGAAAACCTTGATACGACTCAGAAGACTCTCATTCCCACAAAAACTTCACACGACACTCACTTTTCCACAAGACTCACATTACCACGACATTCATCTTCTAACAAAACACAGTTTGTCAAGATATTCATTCACTCATTCATTCAAATCATCTTCCCACAATAGTCACATTACATTGAAGATACTGAAAGTGATTTTTGTCCTTTTTGTTAGTTTTTATTTTTTTGTCTAGTTTCCCTATGTTTTTCTTTTTTTGTATCTCTCACTATTGTTTGCTATAGATGAGTTAGGTTATGATTTATGCTCACTATATTTTTTTCTCAAATTGTTTTTAGGTAGTCTATCTCACACATTCCTAATTTGCTTAGAAGATAACTACTACTATTATTGTGCTTATGGATCAAACAAGACTTTCTTTGTTGATAAAATTGGATGAATATCAATCAATTAATGAAGGAATATGAGGATGTAGTGAAATGATTTATTAGGTTTATCACTGAATATGCTGAAAACCCTAATAGAATTGTATTCCCTTGTTTAAAATGTTGTTATAAGAGGCGAGTTAGTCCAACTGAGTTCTAATTTTATTTAGTGTATCATAGAATTGATCAGAGTTACATATGTTGGACAAGACATTGTGAGACAAGAGATGAAGATACAAAATGTGGTTACACTGATAAGATTTTTACAAATGATATCAACACAGATGCATATGAGGGTGATCATTTCGACAAAATGGAAAATATTGTTGATGAGGATCTTAGGGATTTCCGTAAGATGTTTGAGTGGTTGATAAGTGATGTTGAGAAACCAATATATGATAATTGTGCTAAATTTACAAGTTTTGTAGTAGTGTCAAGGTTAAATAAGTTGAAATCTGTTAATTGATGGACTGATAAGAAATTTACTGAGTTACTTACACTTTTGAAGGATATGTTGCGGAGGATAATGTGCTCCCTTATCAAACCTATGATACTAAACAAATATTATGCTCTATTTGCATGGAATACAAGATGATACATGTATGTGAAAATGATTGTACTTTATTTTTTATCATAACTATCCTAGTTTTTCTCAAAAATTAATAAATATATAGCTTGTATTGTTCACTGATGGAATTAACATGCATAGTGTTCAACATACCTCCCACAACATATGGTCAGTGATGTCGGTGATATACAATCTACCTCCTTGGTTATGCTTGATGCACAAGTTTATGATGTTATATATGTTAAATTCTGGTCCTAAACAACCACAAAATGATATAGGCATACACCTGGACCCATTAATTGAAATCTTGAAGCAAATATGGGTGAAAATTATAGAGGTATATGATGGGTATAGGGAAGAAATGTTCAACTTGAGGGCTTTGTTGTTTGGCATAATCATTGATTTTCCAGCATATAGTAATATGTTAGGTTATAGTACAAAAAGGAAATTTTTTATGCCATGTATTTGAAGACTCAACAAAGTTGGAACAACATAATAAAAATGTACTCCTTGGGTATCATAGAGTTTTGCATTCATGTCATCATTATCGGTAATGGAGAAAAGCATTCAACAGGAACCATGAAGAAGGTTAGGCTCCTTTGTCGTTGACGGATGACCAGTTATTTATAAAGCTAAAGGGTTTGAATAATTACTTTGGTAAACCTTTTGTAGGAGAAGTGGATACATATGGGTGGAAGGAAAGGCCAATTTTATTTGAATTACCATATTGGAAGTCATTATATGTAAAACATTTTATCAATGTTATGAATATTGAAAAAATTATTTGAAAGTCTCCTTGGTACCTTACTCAATGTTATGGGTAATAATAAAGATGACACGAATGCACGATTGAATTTGGTTAGTGTGAGAATAAGAACAAAATTGGAACCAATAAAGAAGGAAGAATGTACATTTCTATCCTAACAACTTATACTTTGTCTAGGAAAGAGAAAATACAATTTTTTTATATTATTCTTGATGTTAAAATTCCAGATGGTTACTCTTTAAATATTCAGGACCTCATATCAATGATAGACCTAAAGTTAAAAGGTCTATACTAATGATAGACCTAAAGTTAAATTGTCTATATCAAGGATTATTGAAAAATAAATATTGTGTATATCATGGACATAATTGGATCAAACACACTTATATGCTTTGCATAATGCCAATGAAGTGGAACCAAATGTTAAAAGACATAAGGAGATGCTTAGAAGTTCTAACGCAAATAAGAATGAAAATTGGATTTTCACAGAGCATAATCAATATTTTATAAAAATGGCTAAAAACCATATTGTTGAGAAATTGAATATAAACACACATTCTATTTCTAAAAGATTGAGATTTTTATTAAATAATACAAGTATTCATGTCTTACCTTACATTGGTTACCTAATTAACGAGTTCACATTTTATACGAAAAAACAAGATGATCAAAGTGCAATACAAAATAGTGGTGTACTATTGTTGCTCAAACTATACATATATCAAGTTCCAAAGATAGAAACTCCATATTTGTAAATATGTCATATTTTCGAGTCAATGAATGTATATGAGAATTGGATTACACAATATTTCGGGTGTCGGATTTTGATTGTATATAAGTTGATAACAATAATGGTTTTCGGGTTGATGAGTTAGGGTTCATGCATGCGAATCTTAATAGACTAGGATATAAAGATGAGCCTTTTATTCTAGTATCATAAGCTGAACAAGTATTCTATGTCGATTACATGACTAATATAAAATGGTCCATTTTTATTTTAGTTAATAAAATAATCGTCAATAATATTGATGGCCAAACAAAATGAAATTGATTCTAAAGATGATGCTTTCTTTGAGAAATCACAATCGCGTGAGAGAGACCCAACTATAAATGATGATTTATATAAAAGAGTTGATTCTGATGAGGGGATTTGGCTGAATTCTATGAAGAAGATCTTGCTTCTGACTTTGGTGCAGTTTTGATGAAGACACCAATATCACCAAAAATAAGTAAAAGGATAAAGACCTTGAAGACTTAGAAGAAAAGCTACTCAAGTTCAAGATCTATTAGTCTTCTAAGTTAGGTACCTCTATTCCTAAATTCTTTTTATTAAGTTTAAATGCCCATAGGAAAACCTTTTTGAAAAAATATTTTAACCTGGAATAAAATGGATTTAATTTTCAAAAAGATAAGTAACAAGTTACTTGACTTGAGTAACGGATTACTGGAACCAAGTAATGAGTTATTGGGACTGAGTAACCGATCACTCATGGGAGTAACGGATTACTCATTTGGACATGAACTTTAGATAATTGGTTACCCATGAAAGTAATCGATTACTGAGATATAAATGAGTCAAAATGAGCAACTTAGGTGAATGAAGGAATGGAGAGTGACTTTGGAAATTTCAATGGCGAAGAACCCTATACCAATGAGAACAAATTGAAACTGAAGATTTATTCAAAACCTTAGGGTTAAAAGTTCATAAGCAAGATGGAGTTGATACATGGATTTGGACCCATGATAAGGAGGTCTCAGCGCGGTTAAGAATGCTTATCAAACACTTTGACAAGTGGAAGTAAATAGTGACACCAATGTTTATAAAAAAAATATGGACAAAGTTCATGCTAATGAAGATGATATATCTAGCATGTAAGATCATCATGAAAGGCATCCCTACAAAAGAAAGTTTGAAAAGAAGAGGTACCTTGGATCCTAACATTCCAATAACATGTGCTATTTTGTGTATGAATCTGTCAATCATGTTTTATTCTTATGTCCAAAGTCTTATGATATTTGAAAAAAATCATATTCATGATTCAGCCTTAATTCTATACTCCATAAAGATGTGAAGACTCATTTTCTAAACCATGAATATATGATTCAATTGGTGAACAAGAAGAAGCAAATGTGGATCTTTGTTTAGTTTAAAATAATATGGATTATTTCATTGGCACGGGAAAGTATATGAGACAAAGTTTGAGAAAACAAATCTCTATTTCACATGGAACTCATCAACAACCCTTATAATTTGATTAATAATAGTTGCCTTCCGATCTATTAATGTTACGAATTGATATGCTCATTATAATAGGAAAATGGGTAGGATATGCTACTCTATTAGTATATATAACAGTAAAATATCTCATTGGAACAAAAAACCAACTTATAATAAAACAAGGGATATAGCCAAAGTAGTACTAATACCACAGTAATACATTAGCACATTGTTGGGTCGTCTGAGCCTAATAACATTGTTGAGGATACCACGTTCACACTTAAGAGGATAATTCACTCATCAATCAAATTTAAAGATTATGATTATATTATGTTTTGAAGAAATGGAATTTTATTTTAAATAAAATGGACTTAGGTTTAGAAGTCCATAATCTCTTATTTAGCATATTTAAAGTATGTTAATCCTGATGAAAAGACATGAATACAATTGTCTTCTCATTTCATATTTTATAGTCTTTTTAGAATCCTTATTTTTATGGTTGTTAGGGTTAAACCCTATGCTGAGCAATATATTACACACTATTTATAACCTTATTTTATCATGATTGGTAATTCTTGGTGCCTAATTGATATTGTTTGACAAGGTTTAGTATTTTAAACTTTATTAGACTATTATTCCTAAAATGAGTTAATTTGGGATTATTTAGCCTGATTAAATCTATTACATTTTTCATATCATAATTGACACCAAGGGTATTTTGGGTATTACAGAAGTGGAGAATATGTGATGAAGTGAAGATTGTATTTTCGGAATTTTTAATTGTAATTTAGTTTTGGGTCCATTATTTACGGTTTGTTTCGGTTTTACTTAGGGAATCTGAATTGCCTCCTATTATTTTCATTTCACCACTTTAACACTTGGCATTTACACTTTCGTTTTTCTCCCCCTTTTGCTTTGTTAGGGTTTGATTTTCTTCTTCATTTTTGGTTTGCTTCTTCCACTTCATGGAATTCTAAATTTCTAGACTAAGTTCCTTTGGGAATGTATCACAACTCTTGAGGTTTCGTTCTTAATGCATTTTTTGTTTCTTTTATATTGATTTATTCTATCGTATTTCTGAATGTGGTTTGATTAATCCCATTTGTTTAGAAACATGTTTTGTGAGTTTATCTTTGCTCAATTGATTTACTCTCTAGTGCATGATCGCTTAGTTTGTTGAATTTGTTAGTGTTCCATGCTTATGCTGATTTCTCTTAGTTAATGGGTTAATTATGGAACCGTGAATTGATTATCGCTTAGGTAATTGATTCTCAAAAAATTAGGAAGCTATTGGTTACAATATGAAATTGAACTTGAAACCAAAGTTGAGTTGTGAACAAATGAACCAAAGAGATTTAGCCGCTTTATACTATGCTCACTTATTGTTTATGCATTAACATACACAAAAAAAACACATGTGTGTGAGTATAATGTTTTTGAATCTTTGCCTAAAAGATAATCATTAGGAAATGATCTAAGTCTCCGACTATGTTGGTTTTTTATGCAGGAGGTTGAGAAACACTTGTCCCACTTGAACTATATCCCATCAACACTTTTTTGAAACATAAGCCACATATATAGACTTCTTAGATATGATGCATATTTCGGAGATCAAGTTGCCTTCAAAAGGCTTATGGAATGTTCCACACCCATGGCTCAATCTTTTTGTACCCAAAAGCAAAATACACAAATTTGCAGATGTTGTCTTTGGGAATATAGTCACTGAAACAAGCAATGACCCCCTCTGATTATTATTGGGTATTCCAAGTGTGAATGAAGAAGTCCCATATTGAGCAAAAATGAATGAGTTAAAAAAACATATAAGTAGATGGACCCATAGACCTAATGCCTTAAGGTTTTGGGTCAAGATGTGGTGTCAAGTCCACTTCTATGTTTCTTTCACTTAGCACATGGAGGAATGTTGTAACTCATGGATGAAAATCTCCTAACAAGTGGTATCAGTGTCGATGGTTCGACGAGTCAATGGAGTATTGTAGCGACAAGTGGTCGTTAGATCCATGAGGGATCCTTGTGTCGAAATTCTTCTTAACGAGAGGTCAAGGGGGCGTGTTCCGTTGATGAAAGGATAAGCTAACGGCGGTGCAAGTAGATAAAGAGTTGAGCTCTGGTGTATTCAATACTTGAAGGAGAACTCACCTTGAGGCGGAGATGTTGGGTATTTCAAGTGTGAATGAAGAAGTTTCATATTGAGCAAAAATGGATGAGTTAAAGAGCATATAAGTAGATGGACCTATAGACCTAATGCCTTAATGTTTTGGGTCAAGATGTGGTGTCAAGTCCACTTCTATGCTTATTTCACTTAGCCCATAGAGGAATGTTGTAACTCATGGATGAAGATCTCCCAACACTTATCTACCTCTTACAAAAATCAAAGTAATAGTTCCAAAAACTTGTTTTCTCACCTAATTACAATTTATAGCTTTTAATAGTATTTTAAATCACCCTTGCGGCCTCAATTATGGTAATTGCAACCATTGTGATGCGAATTATTTTGTAATTAATAAAATATTCTTGAATTTGGTGCAGCCTGATGCGGTCGATGCAGCTTGATAGACTAAATATGATCTAATGTGGTTGCGTTGTGATCCAATGCATCTATATCTTTGTGATTTAGTGTCACACTGCAATTGTAATGTATTGCAGTCACCACAACCACAATTTGTGGACGAATCATGTGATCCGATCCGCAATTAAATCACTACCCTTTAATTTAACATACAATTTTTTATGCAGGTGGGACAATAGAACTTCTGTTGTTATACCAAAGGATGATATTTTCTACCTAGTGGCATTTCTTGCCTCTGCAATCCCCTCTTCCAATGGCCCTGATGGCCTTGAACACATTTTAAATCAGAATAAGAGAATTTTAGAATATTGTGAAAGAGCATATCTTGGTGTAAAGCAATATTTGCCACACTACAATACACAAGAACATTGGCAGACACACTTTGGTCCTCAATGGGAGATTTTCCAGCAAAGAAAATCAGTTTATGATCCATAGCAAATACCTGCTCCTGGCCAAAGAATATTTCAAAAAGCAATAACCTTCTGAGTATAATATCTATGCACCGAAAATGTAAAGATTTATACACACTCAATATACCATTAGCTTGTATTACTTTTATTGAAAAGTCAATGATGGTTAAAAATGAATGTACTGTAACACTTTAAAAAACTCTTTCACTCTTACTGCATACATCTTTTTCTCTAAACCTTCTCATGACCTTCATCTTATTAATATTAAAAGGAACATGCCCTCATGGCATGTGCAAATATTGCATTACTTGGTACATGTGTAGCACCATGTTGCTAAGAACTGAATGTATATATCAATATTATAGGGTTTGTAAAGAACATATACATATTATTGGTGCTAGAACTGAATGTATATATCAATTTTTGTGAGCAGTCCCTTATTGTATTCTCTAATGTAGTTAGTTTCAAGAACAAAAAGAAGTTGCACAAACATATTACTCAGATTAAGATATACATAATAAAAATGAGTTCAAAAACATTAGCAGAAAATACAGATATATATATAATGATATCAAAATGGATATGTATTAGATGAAAGATAATGTATATCAATCTACAGTAATCCATAGGCTATTATCAGTAATAATCTAAGAATATTCAAATGAATAAATAAATAATGCCTGCCACACATCACTAAGTCTGCTATGGCAATGTTGTTGTTGAGGTGATTGCCACGATTGAATCACAACGTTGCAGCTTCAATGTAACCACATTTGGATTGCATTAGACCATATTAAATTTAAAAATATTTTTCTAATCACAAAATAATTCATACTACAATTAGTAGTAACTGTGACCGCAATCACGGCCACAACTGCAATTTAACTCTCTTCAAGGATTGTATCAGACGAAGAAAATAAACACCAACGTTAACATCAAAATAAACTAGTACCTTTGACCTTGAGAAGCATAACAGAATCAAAATGTGCAGAACTATGTCTGTCATGTTTATATTAAGATCAAAATAATAAGCATAAACTTGCATAATCTCAAAACTGTTCGTTGGTTGTCAAGTGAAATAAAAGGCAAAGAATTTCAACTATTACAAGTTAAAAGTTAATTTATTTGTCAAGTCCAGGTCCTTTATATTATAGTTGAAGTTCAGTTTGTTCCAAGTCCAGTTCCTTTTTTTTCCAAATTCTCCAGCCATGCATGCTCATGCCATAGTAGTTAAGGGTATCATTTTATGTTCACTGATTATTTGGTGGGGTACATATTTTCCTTATTTTGATATAAATGTGTGGTTTTTCAGCAACACCAAAAATGGAAACTATCAACTGAAAAGGGAGCACTATGTTACTGCTTGAGAGATTCCAGTGTAGTGTGTCAGAATTAAAGGGTAAATGCCAAATGGTACTCGGTGGCTTCTAGACCATGTCTATCAATAACCGGAATTCACATCATTTAGTGAAAGTTGAGGCACATGTCACCCGGTTGAGATTTTTTAAGTACTGGATCCACTAATATTTGAATATGAGGGAAAATGGAAGATAATTAAAGTTTATATGGTTAAAAAAAATTATTTACCATGTGTAAGCATATAAACCCAATACTAGGCTCTCTTTACTACTTTAGAGGATTTGCACTTGTGACCACCTCATCCTTGTACTCCAGTAATTATTGGCGCATAAAGTTTCACTAGTTATTGGTTACCATATCACATATAAACTTTCTATAGCAACTTTCAATAATTTGTTTTGAAATTTTGTTCTTAAATATTTTAACAAATTACATTACATGTCTTCAATTAAAAAAATCATATTAATCTTATATATTACTCCTACCTTTTCTTCATTTACATTTTTTATACAGAGAAAAAACCAGCCCCCTCCATTCGTGTGACTTCTCAATTATTATCACTTCAGATATCTTACACAATTTATAGGATTTTATACGGGACAAAGGACCCTATTGATTCTGTATTTTTATTTTACTTTTCTGGTATGGTTATATATAACTATGGATGGCAATGAGACGTTACTAATGTGGGTAGTGCACGTAATGGATATTCACCAGCACCCAATAAGTTTTTAAATTTAATATATATATAAAATCAATATATATAAATAATTATTAGATAAATAATAAAATTTATTTATATGTCACATTTATCATCACATTTCATTCACTAAATTCATTGTAAATAATAATAAAAAATAATATAAAATGTAATATATATAAATTATTTAACTAAAAAATAAATTTATAAATACGTAGGTACCCATATAGCAGGTATCATAATACTCGTTTTCATTCATAAACTATTTTTGCTAGTACACAGAAATAGTTATTTTTGTCATCTCTACATGTGACATAGTTCGAGCTATTCCTATTGTTTGATTTTGCAGAGTGAGATATATGACATTGTTTGATGTATTAGTTAGATTGTTATATACATATTTCTTTAGTTTCTATTCTCAGTGAAGAGTTGTCATCATATTTATTGAGATTTTAAAGGATTTGTCATATTGATTGTTTGTTTTATTGTTTTTATTTATATGTTCAATAAATATGTTATTCGTTATATAGTTTCTTTTTTTTTTATTATTATCAAATTTGATTTACTATCAAATGAAGAGCTCAGAGACATAATAAAGGGTAAGGTATAGAGAATGAGAAATACAGTGTAAATTTTGATCCTATGTGGGAGAGTTCATTTCTAGATCCGTCTAACCCTCTTTTGGCCAACCACGTTGCTGCATGTGGCGCAAGGTCAAAGCTCTAGTTTGTGTAGGCAATAAGACGATGATATGCAAGCGGTTGTAACTTACCACGCATAGACGTGTCACACTAGAACGGAGCACCCCTCCCTAGTGTATAATCATGTGCAACAATGCACATTGCAAGCATGTGCACCCCCTTCTTCTTCCTACCAGATGGTAACACATGGACGAGAGCACCCAGCATGCGTGAATGCGAGTACACTAGATCACAACCCTTCTCCCAACATCTAATTCAATGTGTATGAATGCATTGAAGAGTTGGTGCAATTGCTGTTCCATCCAACCGGAGACTAACACGTGTCTCCTCCCACCTAATCAAAGCATTTCAGCCAGTCTTGGAGCGACACATGGATAACAATTTTGCTCTCTTCCATGTAGGATCGCTGCTCCCACCAAGTTATTCCTTTTTATCTTATATATGTATTTATATTGATTTGTATTATTAAACCATAATTTTTCACAAATAACAAATGTAATTTTTTTATTATTTAAAATTTTCCAGAAGTCCAATTACAAAAAATATGTGAAAATTAATTTTATTTATGGATAAATAGTAATAAAAAAAGGTAATAACAATTCACTTAGTGTTGTTAACAATCAATTAATTTTTTCATGATGTTTTTAGTAATTAATTAAAAAAAAAAATTTCTCTGTAATTAAAATGAAATATTTATTATAAACTAATATTCAAGAACTTTTTATAATTTAAATAATTTTAATAAATTGTTTGATTCAAAAATAATTTCATATAATATTATTATTGCTTATAAATTTTAATGACTTTTGGGATTAATCAAAGGATGAAGGTAGATCCTGGTAACACTTCTTGTCCTCATCTTATCCTTGAATGGTTATGTTATGACGCTTCTTTTCATTCGATTAGTTCCTAAATTAATAATAAAAACCAAAAAATATATTATAATTGTTTTTAAACCTTTTTAAAATGAGATTAGGTGCGGACATTAGTGTATGCTACTTCACCTTTTTAAGGAGTTAATTATTTTACCAATAAATCATTTTAAATTTAGAACTACGTAGTCTTGATTTCCTAAAGCAGTTGGGGACATGTAGGAGCAAGATATAATCTTGTCACACATAAAAATAATAAATAAATATTTTGTTTTAAACAATATAATTTTAAATAAACTAAGGGTATTTAAATCATACAATTGGCAAAGGTATCATTTAGTTGCGGGCGGACGAGATGCTAATACTTTTCCCGATCCGTAATCGACTTCCGAACTTGGGCTAAAAAATATTTTTCTAAAAGCTCAATGTGATTGGGCTAAAAAATATTTTTCTACATTTTTAACCATAAAATGTAGTGGCGACTCTAAGCGGTCGCATAACCGAAAATCGATGAGGAAAGACATAAGAGTTTTATGAGAGAGAATAAGTAGAAAACAAAAAACAAAAAGATATGCTATCTCAAATCATATCCTATATGTTATCCCACATAAATAATAACGAGGCAAAAACAGGAATAATAGAAAAAATTTAAAAAAATTAATTGACATTTCATGTTTTCATTTATACGAACAATGACACGTAATTAGGGACAATAATTGTTTTTAAAGACAACTAGAAAGAGATCAAATTTTGAAGAAGAAAAACTTAAAAAAATAATGTATATATTACAAAACTTGGAAAATATAATTTTCATTTCTTACATTAATCAAACCACCACATGGCTTTCTACACAAGTTACATAAGTGCCTTGTGATTACTTAAGGTACAAGCTACCCAATCAAGAATTTCCAAAGACAACCAAGAAAAATAAAACCTAACAAATCCTAACTAATTATGGTTAACTAAAAATTTATCGAATGATTAAGCCCATACAAGTATTTTTTTTTTTAAAAAAAAACATTAGTCACTAAAACCACTTTCTGACCGAGCCATGCATGACCATATGCACCACAGTCATATTTCATGCATCATGCGCCAAGATGTGGACTAAGGACCATGCGCCACAATCAGATGCGCCATGGCCTATGTTGATATCCCATTACCTATATTGTCTTGGTCAGACGTGTCAAGGCATGTGTTGTCTCAATCAAATGTGCCATGACTTATGTTGTCTCGATCAGATTTCATCCTTCCTCGGTCACGACCAACATTGTCTCGGTCAGATTTTAGTTTTCCTCGATCATGGCTAACTTTCCTTTGGTCACAAGCAGCTTTCCCTCGGTCATGAGCATCATTTTTGTCATGCTTCAATCCCCCCCCCCCTCTATTGTGGAAATGAGTAAAAGATGAAAGAGCTTTGTTTGAAGCCTTTCTCTAATAACATGGCAATCAATGTCAATATCTTTTGTTCGTTCATGGAAAACGGAGTGAGCTGATAAATATCTAGCTAAATTATTATCACAATACAATAATGTAGGCTGAATAAAGGATACTATGAAATTGTTGAGTAAGTATATAAGCCATTGAATTTCACAAGAGGTTGAAGCCAATGCACGATACTCAGATTTTGATGATGATCTTGCCATTGTGTTTTGCTTCTTGGATTTCCAGGATACAAGAGAATTTCCTAGGAATATGTAGTAGCCACTAATGGATTTCTTATAGTCAATGCACAAGACCCATTCTGAATCACTAAATGCTTTTAAATGTAAGGGAGACAATGCTGAATAGAAGAGCCCATCTCCAGGATTGTTTTTAATTTATTTAAGCACTCTACAGAAGGCTTTATAGTGATTGATAGTAGGTTGAGCCATGAATTGACTCAATTGTTGCATTGCAAAGCTGATGTTTGGTCTGGTGTTGGTTAAGTAGAGTAATCTACCAACAAGCTTCTGTAGTAGACTTGATCTTGATAAGCATGTGAATCATCTTGGTGCAACTTGGTTGTCCTGAAAATTGGTGTAGCAGTAGGCTTGGAAGCTAGAAAACATGTATCAGATAATATATCTAGAGCACATTTTATTTGACAAAGTGTGATTCCTTCTTTAGTTCTAGCAATCTCTATGCTAATGAAGTATTTTAAAGTTACAAGATCTTTTATCTTGAATTGAGCATGAAGGTAACTTTTCACATGATTTATTTCTTTCTTGTTGTTTCCTGCCAAGACCAATTCATCTACATAGATGAGTAAGGTAATGAAGTCAGTCCATGTGTTCTTTGTGAAAAGGGAATGATCATGGTGTGATTGAACATAACCTAAGGCTTTAAGAGACTCAAAGAGCTTGTGGTACCATTGTCTCCCTACTTGCTTAAGGTCATATAGGGATTTTTGCAGCTTGCAAACTTTGTTTGGTTCTTGGAAGATAACTCCTTGAGGTATTATCATGTAGATATCCTCACTTAATTCTCCATGGAGAAAAGCATTGTTAACATATAATTGGTGAATTTTTTCAGTTTTGGCATGAGGCAATGGCTATTATTGTTAACTTCACAACTAGAGCAAAAGTGTCAAAAAATCTATTCCGTCAACTTTATTGTACCCATTTGCAACGAACCTTGCCTTATACCTCTCAGTGGAGCCATCTAACTTATACTTTATTTTATAAATCCACATACATCCAATGGGTTTCTTGTCTGGTGGTTGATCAACCAGATCCCAAGTTTGGTTTACCTCAAGAGCATTTAGTTCTTCTTGGATAACTTTTATCCAATGCTCAAAGGTAATGGCTTGATTAAAGGTTTTTGGCTCACTATGTGTTATGATACTAATAGTATGTTGAAGGTGATAAGGGAAGATGCCCTTATAGGACAGAACACAAGATAAAGGGTGATAGACACCCTTTGGTATTTGTTCTTTATGGATAAGGGTTAGATTGCAATGGAAGTCCCTTAAGTAACTAGGAGGTTGTCTAAGGCGACTAGATCTTCCAAGACTTGTATTGTGGGATTTCTCACTTTGTTGAGATTGGTATGCAATAGAATGGTTTGTTTCTAGTGTTTGGTTTTGGTTAGAGTCGATAGCTCTATCCTTTAGAACATCATGGTTGTTGCAGATAGATGCCTCATCATTGCAAGCTTCATGCAAAAAGGTATTAGGTGATAGATTATGTCCTTCACTTCTATTCTCAGACTCCTCATTTTTGTAAGGGAATAGGTCCTCATTTTGTCCCTGCCTTGTGCCCAAGGAAGACACACTTCCAAGCCCTAGGGTCTTATTTAGTTCTTTTGTTAGTCAAAGTAGAGGCATAGCACTGGAAGCTAAAGACTTTTGTCTCAATCAGATTTGGTAGGTTGCCATAAAGAAGCTCAAAAGGAGATTTGTGATCTAAGGTGGGACTAGGTAATTTTTTTACTAAGTATGTGGCATGTTGGATAACATATGACCAAAAAAACCTTTGGCGGATTGGAATGAAATATAATGGTTCAGGTCACATTGAGCAGATGCATGTGCTTCCTCTCAACAATAGAGTTTTGTTGAGGAGTCTCAACACATGAAGTTTGGTGTATGATCCCATTCTCTCTAAAGAAGGTTGGGTTGTTGAATTCTATCACATTGTCACTCCTAATTCTTGTGACAATTTTTTCAAATTGAGTCTTGACTATTATGACAAAGTCTTTCATTAAATCTCTGGTTTCAGCCTTGGATTTCATAAGAAAAATCCAAGTGTGTTTTGAATGGTCATCAACTATAGTCAAGAAGTACATATGTCCATGTATATAAACATTGCCTATTGACTCCCATATATCTATCTATATGCACAAGATCAAAAATATTAGAGGTTCTATTCATGTTGTTAGGAAAAGGTAATCTGGACTCTTACCTAAGTGTCAATGATCACAAGCCTTTATAGAAGATTTAGTAACATATGAGTATTTATTATAGACAAATTTCAAAATGTCAAAAGAAGGATGTCTTAGTCTAAAATGTCACAAATGAAATTGAGGTTCTATATGTATTACATTCACATTATGCTTAGTTCTAAAGTTAAGCTTGGATTTCCTCTTAAGAATATATAAAGTATTCCTTACTTCAGCAAGTCCAATCATCCTCAAGGTAATTATATCCTAAATGAAACATTTTGAGTCATTAAACATCAGTTTACACTACATAGATTTGGTTAGTTTGTAAACAAAGATAAGGTTAAACTTGAAATCAGGAATATAAAGTACATGATGCAAGATTAGGGAACTACAAAGAATTACAGTCCTTGATATTCTTGCAAATGTGGTTGAACCATTTCGCAAGCTAATAGAAGTTGGCTTAATAGAATGAAATGCATCAAACATATTCAGATTGGAACAAACATGGTCTGCAGCACCATTGTCTAGAACCCAATATGAACTGTTACCTGAGATTCCTGGATCTTAATCATCGTCATTTTGTTTTCCTGTAATTGGTGTGATGATCAATTGATTTATGTTGTGCTCCAGGTTGTTGGTACTAACACTTTGCAGCAGTGATGCTAGTTGTGCATATTTTTCAAGCCCAAAATTGTAGCTTCATGCATTTTTGTGTTGAACATCAGCTGATTCCTTGGACATGTCCTTGTGTGAGTTGGATTGTGAATGGCTGGAATTTATGCTTGTTGCATTGTTGATGAGTTTTATAGGTTGATTATGTCTTTCTTGCTATGAGTTAGGTGGGAAACCATGCTTGAAGAAGCATGTTTCAATAGTGTGTCTTTCTTTCCCACAATATGTGCAAAATTTGACTCCATTGTTGGCTTTATAATTCTTGCTAGTGATTCTTCCTCTACCTTGAGTTGTGTTGCTTCTTCCTGGATTGTTTTTTGATCTCCACATTTGTCCTTGCCCAACAAAATTAATTTTGTTTGTTGCAGAATTAAAAATTATTTTCGAGTTTACTTGGTTGGTACCTTCTATATGCCTTTTTTGTTGGATAATCAATGAAAAAGCCTTTTTTATAGTAGGGAGTGGCTCTATGAGGAGGATTTGTGACATTTTTTGTTGAATTTATCATTCAATCCCTTTAGGAAGCATAAAACATATTCATTCTTCATTTAGGTCTTGAATGTATCAATTAGGGTGCACTTACACTTGATGTTGCAAGTGCATGAGGGCATTGGCCTAGGAGATTCTAATTCATCCCACTGAGTTTTCAAGTCAATGAAGTAGTTGGAGATTTCTCTGTCTCCTTGCTTGATGGAATGTAGATCTTGAAGTAAGTCTAACATCCTGAAATACTCTCCCTTTGAGAACCTTTCCTTTAGGTCATGCCATAATTCTTGAGCACTTTCAATGTAAACAATGCTTTTTGAGATTGTGGGAGACAAGCACCTTGTGATCCAATAAATGACCATGGTGTTGCAAAGATCCCACATGTCAAAGCTTGGATCATTTGGTCCCAATGTTGTTATGGAGTCATCTACAAACTTGTATTTGTTTTTGGACCGAGGTGCTCTCCTCATGCACCTACTCCATGAGTCACAGTTGGTGCCATCCAAAGAAGGTGTCACCATGGATTCTGAATATCCATGTTGTTGGTGTTAACTTGCATCTATCTTTCATGTTGCAGATCTGCAACATTGGTTATTGAATTGTCCATTTGTCTTCTTTGTTGTAGTGAAGGTAATGAACTATTTTGTTGGAGAATGAGGGTGAAGAAGATGAAGAAGAGAGTTTGTTCTTGATTGAAGCATGGCTGGTGAATTGTGTGCGTAACAAAGGTTCAAAGAACCTTCAAAAGGTATCTCCTGATACCATATTACAAAATTTGGAAAATATAATCTTCATTTCTTGCATTAATCAAACCATCACATGACTTTATATACAAGTTACATAAGTGCCATGTGATTACTTAAGCTACAAGCTACCCAATAAGAATTCCCAAAGATAACCTAGAAAAATAAAACCTAACAAATCCTAATTAATTATGGTTAACTAAAAACTTATAGAATTATTAAGCCCATACAAGTATATTTTAAAAAAACATTAGTCACTAAAACCATTTTCTAACCGAGCCATGCATGACCTATGCACCACGGTCAGATTTCATGCATCATGCGCCAAGATGTGGACTAAGGACCATGTGTGACGGTTAGATGTGCCATGGCTTATGCTGATGCACCATTGCCTATACTGTATTAGTCAGATGTGCCAAGGCATATGTTGTCTCGGTCAAATGTGCCATGACTTATGATGTCTCAGTCATATTTCATCCTTCCTCGGTCACGATCAACATTGTCTCGAGCAGATTTTAGTTTTCCTAGGTTATGGCTAACTTTCCTTCGGTCACGATCCATCATCCCTCGGTCACGAGTACCTTTCCCTCGGTCATTAGCATCATTTTTGTCATGCTTCAGTAGTGTATGTATTTGTTTTAATGGATATGGGTTAGAATCCTCTCCATTACTAAATATGAGACTCAAATTTGTTTGATGATTTAAAAAATTATTCAAAATAAATTAAAAGTGGCATCGTTTACTGTCACATATCATCATATCCTTCGGTACTAGAGAAAGTCCAATTTCAATAGATAGTGTTTAGTGTTTTTTGGCATGTGAACATAAGTATTAGCTACAATTTCACATACAAGTAAATTAGAAGTATAAAAGACAAAACCCTACTGGATAAAATTCAATTTTCAAATATACAACATAAATAAATTATCAAATATGTTTTGTATGTTGAGATTTCTTTTAATATATATATATATATATATATATATATATAATATGTTAGCAATTTGTACCTAAAAAGATGGTCAAAATTATCCTTCATGTCTTAACTCAAGTTAAGTTTTCTGCCAATGTTATTTTAGTAAATAAAATATAAAAAATCTTACCCTCTCACCCAAGTCCTCCAGACCTAATTCATTCACTAATTTCTCTCCATAACCGGAAAGCTCAAGAAGCAAAATATTGCAGTCTTTCACGAGAGTTATCACTAACACCATAAGGCCACCATCATCATCGCAACACATGTCGCCATTTTAGCACAAATGACTGTCACATGGTAATCGCAGGATCCTTTGTCTTATGAATTTGTCCAAGCTCTAAAGCATCCTTTATATGACTTTCCAATATTATTATTATACATTTTTATTTTTATTTCTTTAAACCCATTCCAGATTCATGTTTGAGCTAATATTTATGTTTTGTTCTTATAAGGCACTTAAATGTGTGAGAGGTGTTAAGCCACCTTTTTTCCATAATGAGTGGGAAATAATCTTTCTATTATGTCAAATACTAAAGGTTATCTTAGCACTAATACTTATGTTTTGTGCTTATAGGGCACTTATATGTGATAGTAGTCAATTTTCATTTATTTTACTCACCTTTTTGGTCTGTTAGATTGAAGAAAAACAATGGATAAGATTGAGTATAATAAATGTAACTTAACTTGAGTGTAAACATATCTCATATATATATATATATATATATATATATATATATATATATATATATATATATATAAAAAGGTTTAGTGAAAATGTATTCCCGCAAAATTGAATATTGAGATGTCTTATTGGTTTAGGTAAAATTCTTTCTAAGGGAAATTGACTAATAGTGCTAGGATATGTTGATAGGACTTGATAACCCAAATTGACTACTATCATAAAAGCTAATAATCTTTCTATTGTGTCGAATACTACATTGTTTGGGAAACTCAACAAATACAAAATAGAATTGGATGTCTTACACTTCATAAAGAAATTGGCAAGAAAAGGAAATGTATTCCTCTCAAAGCAATGCCATCAAGAGTTGAAAATGTTTAAGAGAAACAAAATGAAGATGACTCTAATTCATCTATCATTGATGAAGACTAGATATGATTATTTAGAAGAAAAATTTGGAAAGTTTTTAAAGAAGAAATAGCAAAGATAGCTTTAGAAAGTTACATGAAAAACTAAAAGATATGCAGAGGTGGATTTTTAGAGGGGCGGGCGGAGGCAACTACTCCCTGATTATTTATTTTAAAATTAAAATTTTTTATTTAATTTTTTTTAATATATTTACTTTGCATAATGTATTAAAATATTTAGTTTACCCTACAAGTGAGTATTTAAATTAAAACCTAATTTATTAATTTTGGACAACACACAAGAATGGCAAATAATTTCATTATTCTATTCACATTGTAACACAAAGTCACACTACATTGTAGGCTTGTAGCAACAACAAATAAAAAACAGCATTGCACTTTTGTGACTGTATTTTTGGATGTATTTTTATTACCCCAAAAATTATTACATTATTCTACTTATCACTCATGAATTCATATAGTGTTTGTAAGTTATTTTCACTAATATTTTTTTATGCAATATTCTTATTTCCTTAATTTATAATTTAGTATTGTAGTATCATTACTCCATATTGGGGTACACTTCTAGACATTGTTGATATATTCTGAATTTATATTATAGTATACATTGTTCAATCATTAATCAAGATTGATTTCTTATTGATAACGTTGTGATTTATATTGAAAAGAAAATAAGTTAAATTTTTATATCTGATTCAATCATCGAGTTTAAGCCTTTAAAAGAATGCGACACTTTAAATGAATGCACATTTTTCTTTAACATCTTTAGTTGTTAGTTAATGTTATTTAGATTTAAGAGTAAATACTTATTTCAGTTCATCTTGTTTTTTATCTTACTAATTTGGTCCCCAAAAATTGAAAAACCCAAAATAGTCTCCCAAAATTTCAAATGTGGGTCAAACTAATGTTTTTATGCTCAAATTAGTTTCTATCAGGTGTCATAAAATATGCTAAAAATGAATAATTTGACACATTAGAAAATGGGACAAACTGGTAAGGTCGAAAAATATAAGAGATTGAAATGAATATTTACTCCGGAATAAATATGTTGTTTTGAAACTTTGAAATAATTATATATTTATTTATGTTTTATTGTTAATTAAATAATTTTAGTTATAAATTAAAATTAAATATTATTGCTCCCTCTAACCTTCAGAGCAAGATCTGCCACTAGTCATAATAGACGTGGAAAGAAAGAAAACATCAAGCTCACTTATCTCAATTACCTGAAGTTCACTATTGTATGAGAGTTAAGAATTTTCCAAAGTTTATTATATGTTTTCATAATCAATAAGTATGAATATTGGTAGTTTAAATACATTCTTAGTTGCATTTATATATATAAAGAAAGTAAACATATGTAGTAGATCATTACAAAATAGTGAACAACAAATACTCTAATGATGCTAAACATATGGATTTAAGTAATCTTGTCATTAAAGAAATTAAAAAACAAAGAGTGCCAATAAAGATTATTAGTACAAACATCATGAATGCATATCTCTAGATAGGATTGACGCCCGAGATATTTGCATACAAGTAAAAAGATTGGGTAAAACTCAATTATCAAAGTAGTTTCTAGTATTTTATATTTCTATTTGGTATAAATTATTGGATTAGATAATAACAATAGAAATAAAGTCTTACTCAAGGAAGTGCATTATCTCCATCAGTAATCTAATGTTGAGAAAAGAAATGAATCCAGAGAGAAACCATCATTCTATGAATTTTAGAAATATCCTTATTCTATGGTAGTTTTCATCTAAATGAAGGCTTCTTCTACTGTTCTACACTTCAAGTCCATGAGAATATTACGCTTTCTCTCACTTACCTTTGCTATAATATGAAATTCTATATCTTGACATTAGTGTATATATATATATTATCGCGCCTCGATTTTCGGTCACACAACTTTCTTAGAGTCGTCACTATATTTTATAGTAAAAAATATAGAAAAATCTTTTAGCCCAATTACATCGGGCTTTAGATTTTTTATATTCAGGTTCAATAGTCGATTATAGAGTAAGGAATATATTAGCATCCTATCTGTCCGTTTTAAACGGTACTTCTCACTAAATTATGTACCTTATATTATACTTTTAAAATTATTTGTTTATACAAATAATTATTATGGGGACAAAAAATATATATTTATTATTGTGTCTGACAATGTGACTTTGCTCCTATGTATCCTTATTTTAGATAGGAAATCAAGGTTACATAGTTCTTAGTTGGAGTGTGATTGTTGGTTGAGGGTTTTAATTAGGAAAGAAATAGTGTAGCGCAATCGTCCAAAGGATGAATTGATGGAAAGAAGCTATTAGTGACGATCGTCCCTCTATCCTTCATGCGGTTGACAATTTTTTTATTTTATTTTAGTAAAATATTGATTTGGTTATTTATTTGTTACTGAAGAGTTTTTTATTATTAATTGTTATTAATTATTATTTACAAATTCTTTTGTTGATTTTAGGAATTAATCAAATGAAAAGAAGCGTCGCAACACGATAGCTCAAAGATGATTTGAGGACAAGAAGCATTTTCACAATCATCTTCCATCTTTGATTAATCCTCAAAATTTACATTATTATAATAAATGTTACCATATTAAATCTATTTTTCAAAGTAACTAACTTTTATTTTAGACATTTTTAGTGATGCAATTCTGATAATTTATAAAGAAATAATTTTATTCAATTTGAAATTTGTCGATTGATTGATAAATAAAAAGGATTTTTTGATTTTTTTTTGTTATCACTTATTATCCATAAAAAATTATTAATATTTATTTTTATTTCTGTGATTGCATTTATGTTTTATATTATAAAAAGGATTACAAAACTACATTCTATTTATTAAATGGTTACATTTAATAGTGTATATAAGTAATAAAATAAAAATAAGTAATAAACTTAATGGAATGTTTATTTCAAATATTCATTTTCTTATTATTATTTTTTTAAGAAATCAATTATTTTAAGAAAAATATTTTGAGTTTTTCTATGTCGAACAAAAACAAGTGTTCACATATTATATATATAGTAACTAGTAAAAGTTTACCACGTAGGCAAAAACCTCCAATTCTCATTCTTTTTTTTTTAATATATTTTGTATCACTTTATCACATCTTAGTTCTAAGTGATTAATGTTGTATACAATAACTCATTCCAAGTATCTGGCAACCCAGCAACGCACCAATGAGTACAATCCATGCCCTTTAGACCATTGTGTGAACTTGGATGTGCATCTTTTCTCAAATGTGAGAGAGCTGTAATGTTAAGCAAATGAACAGGCTTAGTTATATTTTTCAACACATCTTGCAAAACATATGATGGTTGTGGCAATCCAATTTTGTATGTGTCTCCCTTTATCGGTTGTGTCTCATTTCCACAATTGTGTACTTTTGGCTCATTCCACGCTGCTCCACTAGTTGATATGATGATTTGAATATGCACAAGTCAGAAAAAATATGTAAAACAAATACAAAAATTAAAGACAAAAAATGTCATCTTATACAATGTTGTTAAACTTACTTGTAATGTGAAGGAGAAATTCCTTGAAAAAACACCTTGGTTTTTGTTGGACTAACTTTTGTATTTACCCAATTAGCCCAAGTTGTCAAACCCAATTTAAAAGCATGCATACGATCCATGTCTTTGAGTTTCTTGTTGCCTATTTGAATGTAATCCCATCTGCAACAGAAAATAACCACATCACACATTGGTTGCTAGCAATTGTGAAAAGAGAAAAAAAAAATTAATATACCAGTCAATATAATATCCACTATTCATTTTTAGTCATTATTAATGCTTTAAAAAAGTAATATAAATAAATTATGAATGTTTTATTATCTGTTTATAAATAGTTACGTTGACAATATATATATATTACACTATTGTGAAAATCAGTTTAGTGGTACACAACTTAAATGAGTTTGAAGCATTCTTACGGTTGCTTGGGTCCTCCTCTGTACCACCAAAGCCATGTGTTGAAAACCAAAACGTTCATATTTTCCCATATGTCTCCATTTTTAAGGGAATTAAGGTTTAGGACTCGACCAATTGGTTCCTCAATAATGTCAACCAAATATTGAGAATTAAACATAAGCACAGAAACTCCATAGTCCTGCAAAATTATTATAATTGCTCAAAAATTTTGTGAAAATATATATTTTGAGATAAAACTGTGATAAATAATTTAAATTGCATTCTAAAATCGCAATTGCAACTACAATATCTATAATTTCTAAAAATAGGACTGCAATTGCAATTTGCAAGTCCATTTGCTATAATTTCATGCAATTTTATTTTTAGTATAATATCTATATACTAACATTATAAAGATTTATATATAGTGCATCATTCACCATTTATTTGTATTACTTTTATTTAAAAGTAAATAATAATTGAAAATGAATAGTGAATAATGTAGTAACAGTGTAAAAAAACTCTTACATTATGGATGCATACATCTTATTCTCTTTTCTTTTCTATAATTGTGGAGCCTAATGACAATTATCATTGACAATTAGCTCAAAATGTTCATTTCACCCATGCATTTTTATGTCCATCCTAATTTAGGCAAATAACCCATGTTGTGAATTCTAACTGCAATGTAATACAAATGCAAACTTGTTTTTTATGAGAACTCCTAATTATCATGGTTTCGTGGTTTATGACAAGTTAGTTCACTGACCTGGAATGTGTAGTTATTGTAGGAGCCACTTCCCTGTTGCAGTATTTTAATATGAGGTACAGCAGAATAAAGCATGCATACAAGGGATTGCCATTGGTTGAGACTAATAGAATCTCCAATAAACATGATTTGCTTGCCCCTAAATTTTCTCAAGAATGTTTTGCCATCAAATCTGTAAATAATATTTTGTTTTAAAAAAAGATTAGTAAATGATGAAGTTTATGATTGTTATTATAGAATGGAAAAGAATTTCTTTTGATCATAGACGACTGAAGTGAAGTCTCATTTTAAAGTAAAAGAAAAAGTCAAATTCTTTTGGTACTATCAAGGTATTCTTTCATCTTTTAGATAAGGAATGAAATCTCTTTTGGATGTATGGTTATCCCTCCCAACAAGAGAACACATACTTTGTCTCATATTTTGTGTCACTCCATATGTCATTAGTTATGAATGGTTGAAAATTTTAATTATTATATATTTTCTAATCACATCTGTGACATAATACTAAGATCTAGTGAGATCTTACACTACTAAATCAACACCTTATTAGTAAAGATAAAGTCAAAATGTTTACATAATATCAATTTACCAATCGATCATATTTATCATTAACATCAAAGTAGGTTACTTTCATTTTATGAACATCAATTATAACTTGATAATCAATCTAAATGTATCTAAACAATTGATAAACTAAATCTATTATTTCTTCAAAGTATGAAGTATATATTTTTTATATAAACATAATGTTCGCTAATAAAATGACATTCTAAATATCTTTTTGTATTTTAATCTTTACAGGATGTACTGTATCTTTAAGTTAATAAAATATATGAAATAAAAAATTGCTTAAATTAATAGGAGTTGCAATTGTTAGGATCACAGCACAACCCAAATGGATTAGTTTGATAGAATAAACTTGGTTAAAACACAAAATTGGCATAAAAGTTGTTCAGATTTAAAAATGAAATTTTCAAAATCAATACAAGAACACTTTATGAAATATAAAAAAAAATATTTTTTTATATCCACAATTGATACAAAATTAAGACATTCTATAAAGAGAAATTAAGATTAACATTCTGTTAACAATGTACAAATGAATGTAGTTAAAAGAATTAACTTTTTAAAGAGAATATAATTTCACTGTAGATATTATCAAATAAATATTTTCCTTAAAAGGAATTGGACGGAATAAAACGAAAATAAATCATTGATAATAAAATACATAGTAAGGATCATTAGTTAGTAACTATATCCCAAAAATGAACATAAATAGGATTATTCAAACTTGATAGTAATAACTATCAATTAGTGGATTTGTTATTATATTGAAGAAAAATAAAAAATAAAATAAAAATAAACTGATTGATATAGGGTCGTTATTAATGTACATGCAGTCAAATCAATTTTGTATATAAGATATATACTAGTAGTTATAATTTCTTACAACCACGAATTTAATATTTTATATATAAAATTTATATATATTCACTAATTTAAATCATTATACTTTCATAGAATGGATAACTTAGGTGTGGAGTAACTTTTTTAATTTATTCTTGAAATAAGTAGATCAATTTCCTTATTTAAAATATTATATGTTTATTTATGCTATGCTACCTTTTTAAATTATTGATTTTTGCGGAAAAAAGATAATAAGCATAAATATAAGTATGGAATTGAAGAAGATTCAATAATGATATTAAATCACTTTTCCATTAATGTTTTTTTTTGACAAGAATCTAATTAAAATAGAAATTATAAATAAGACAACAAATAATGACTCTTTAATGTCGTTATTTTCAAAATTTTGTGCTTTCAAAAATGAGAAATTATGTGTTTCAACATAAATAATTGGTATGTGGGATCAAACTAATGGAAATTCAAAAGAGACTCAAGTGAAATTTATGTAACTTTTTACAATATATTTTTTAAAGGGAATGAGTTTACCCTCACAAATTATCATATACTACTAGAAAAAGTAATATATGTCCTAACATATATTTATAGTGTAGGATAGTTTTTTCATTCAAATTTTAGGATAAAAGTGTCCTTTCATTCTATTTTTCATGGTGTTTTCTAGGTACTTGTCTTAAAAAATATGTGCTTAACCATGTCTCCTCCAATAAAATTATGACACTTATTAAAAAATAATACACAATTTTAAATTCTATTTCCTACTATTTCAATTTTTTAATAGGTATCACAATTTTATTGGATGAGGACAATATTTTGAACACACTTTTGAGACATGTGATCTCTATCCCATTATACTAAACAAGTTCCATACCATTGGAGATGATTTGTCTTAGGAACATGTCCCTAATCTTATAAAATCTTAACACTTAATAAAAAAAAATTTGTTTTGCACGAATGAGACTTTCTTAATTTTATTAGATGAGAGAACAAGATTTGGAGACAACTATATTCCTTCCATTCATCATTAATTAGCACTCACCACTTATATTTAACATTGAGAACAACAAGAAAAAAATCAATCATTTCTTTAGGATTTCTGAAATCACAAAAGAAATTATTACTAAAATCATTTTCTTTATAATGTTGCAAAGTATATATAAATAGAAAAGTGATATTTACCCTCCTAAGATACCCTTGGCAAGGACAAAAAAAACATAGAGAGGGTTAATTGTGTACCTTGGTAAGTCACAGTTGTGGGGTTGCCATCTATATTTGAGGTATTGATGATCAAGACGACCATATTTCAAGCAATCAAACTCTCTACGAGTGTGAGGACATGCTAAAGAATCATAAAGTGGATAGGAATTATCCAAAACCCATTTTCCTTCATAAATATTGCACCTCAATTTCTCATCATTTTGTGCATTATGGTGAACACTTTTTCTAGCATTTGCCATACATAGCCATTGATATAGACAAATTGCAACTATGACCCATGCATATTTCTTCGTTCCTACTCCCATATCTAGTGTGTTTGCTCAAGAGGTGCAATTTTGTGATGGTCTTTGGGCTGATATATATAGTTAAAGTTTGTCAAAAATGGATGGAGAAAAGAGAGAAAAAGAAAATAAGGAAAAACAATTGGGTTTGTCTCCTTAACATAGAATGGATTCAAAAGGGTATGCTAACAAAACTAGTCATCATATTATAGAATAAAATATATCTTTATAGGAAAAATAAGACACATTATGTCATTCAGCTATTAAAATTTTGACATGTATCATATTTAATCATTTTTTATAAAAATATTTTTATAAATTAAAAAAATAATACATATGTCATGATTTTAGTGTCTAGAGAAAATAATTTATTTTATTATATAAAGAAATATTTTATTCTTTTATATATATATATATATGAGGAAATAATTTATTACAAGATTGCATCATCCAGTATTGATGCAATGTTAATAAATTTTTATGAATTGGAAATCTCCTATGTTAGAACGTTAGGGGAAGAAAACAAATGTTAAAATAATCGAATATATTAAACCTTAAAGTACTTTTTGGTGTAACATGTCAATATCTCTAGCTATCATCCTAGAGGATATGAACTCATTGGATAATATGTATTATCATGCAAGTTCACCCACATTTTTTAATTTATTAATCTAGATTACTATTGTCATAAATAGGATTTCCATAAATAATATTTCTTAAAAGGGACAAACATGTAATGGATTATTAGTTACTTACCTAAAAGGTAAATAAATATTATTGGTAGTACTAAAATTAAAAAAATAGAATATAAAGAAATTATTAATTATAACAAAAGATTTAATTTAGAGAGAGAATATGAACGTGATGCAACAAATCCTTACAAATAATCTCGAATTGCTGTTACAAAATCTGTTTTATATATCAACAATTATGGCATGGGGAAATTTTGAATTAATTTTGACAAATAATTATTAAAATTAATCAAAATCAAAATATAAAATAAGTTGGTGGACTAATTTTGGAATTATCAAAATTATTGACCAAAAACTAATAGCTCTAAAAAGGAGAAAATAATTTGGGAAATAGGGTGGCTAATAAAATTAATTAATATCAATATATAAAATAAGTTGATGCACTAATTTAGGAACTGTGACAGTTGTTTACCAAAATCTAATAGCTATAAAATAGTAGTTAAATAATTTGGGAATAAAATTAGGCTAAAACAACATAAGCGAAATGAATGATTTTACTTGAAACCTTTTCTTAAATTTCCATATGGCATAATAACCACACACAAAAGTTCCATACCGCATTGAAGGCGCTAAATTAATTTTATCATCTTTACAATAAAGGAGCATTAAATGATTTACGAAAACTAAAATAGGAGTATTGAATGGTCTGATTTAATTTTTAAATATTTACGAATAAAGTAGAACACTTCATTATTTTTAATTTGTTATACTTTATTAAGTTAAAAAACAGATAAATGTTGTTTTAATATAATTATATATAACTATTAATTATATATAATTATTGATGTCATTAATATGGTAGTAATGTTGATACATGTTAGAAAACTTGTATAATACAGTGGTTCAAAATGTATTCACTATTTAAATGGAATATCATTGTTATATATATTATATTAAATATAATAAATTGATAAATATAAATATCATTAATTGTAACATATAATTTAATTATTAGAATAGTTTATTAATTGCACATGTTATAAATAACTATATGATTCAAATTACAAATCCTTTAAGCGTTGATTTTTTATTTCAAGCACAAATCAATTTTGTGAGATAGCTGTTATAGTATTATGTTCCGTCTTTTCTATTTTGACTGATTTTAATTACATGATTAGTATAATTGACATATTGTACCAATATGAGGTCTTGTTCATTGCTAGTTTTGTAAGATAGAATGTTGATAACTATTAAAGTTATATATTAAATATAATTATTAATAATATTTGATGTAATCTAACCTGATCGAATAGTTTATCTAGTTAAATTGGTTAAATCCTATAAGAAATCTTTTTCAGTGGGCTCGAATCTTATAATCTTACTTTCATTTATATCTAACTTTTACAGAAATAAAAAAAGTACAATGTGTCATGTCCTTTCTTCGGATCCAATTCCAATATGATGTTTTTTAAATGGAATAGAGAGGAATACATATTTATAAGTTATAAAATTATTTAATTAAAAAATAATCAAATATCTGAATCCTCAGGAAAAATATTTGTGCCAAATTTCAATATCTATATTGGAGAGGATATTAACTTGTTGGTTGATATTTATTATCTACACATTCAACCACATTTTTTAATTCATTTAATTTATTATTTTAGATTAACATCTATTTATTATATAATAAAATAAACTTCCACCACCTCATCAATTAACACATATCATATTCTCCTTCATTTTTTCTCTCCTAAATGGTTCTATGTTAATCATATGTATATTCTCATATTATATTTACTCTTTCTTGACAATAGTAATAATTTAATATATATTGATTTATAACATATAATGCATTTTTAGTAATCAATTACATTTTTATGTCTACATCTTAAATTGTATTTGAATTGTTATTGAGATCTATGACTCTCTCTTTCTCTTCCAAATTCTTTTTTCTCAACAATCTTCTTTTTTCTCCAATTTCATTTCATTTCATCTATTTACTATATAACAAAATGAATTCCTACCACCTCATCAATTGGCACATGTTATATTCTCCTTCATTTTTTTTTCCATTCTATATGGTTCTATGGATTTCTTGATAATAGTAATAATTTAATACATGTTGATTTATAACATATAATGTATTTTTAGTAATCAATTGCATTTTTTAATGGATATATCTTAAAATGCATTTGAATTGTTATTGAGACCTGTGACTCTCTCCTTCTCTTCCAACATTCTTTTTTCTCAACAATATTCTTTTTCTCCAGTTTCATTTCATTATGTCTCTTCGATATCATCTTTTTCTTTCTCTTACAATCATCATATTTAAAGTGTATTTTTTATTTATTTTGTAGATCTGGTATTTAAGTACATTTTTCATTGGTTTTTTGGTTTATTTTGTAGATCTATCTTATTTTATATTGATTTTTTGCTTAATTTTTCATTGATTTCCTTATTTTATAGAAGTGTTCTCGTTGATTTCATTATTTTGTAAATATATTCTTCCAGCAATTCTCATCTTTAGCGTCTGATAAGCAAAAGTATTATCCTCTAAAATAAGAGAAATGTCATGGTTAGTTATTGGTACCTTCATTTTTTGGCTTCATTTTTTGCTTCATCTTTAGTTATCCACTCACTTATGAGTTTTGTATTTTATTTTCTCTATTAAATAATTTTTAATATATATTGTTTAATACACTCATTTTGGCTCAATATTTGTGCTCTTGGAAATTTTAATTAAACCTCATTACCTTATTTAATTGTTTGCTTAGAAATTTGTATTGTTTGGGTTGTCAACAACACAATGTAATGCCTTTCTTCTTTGTTTCTCTTCAATATCGTATTTTTCTTTCTCTTTCAATCATCATCTTTAAAGTATATTTATTTATTTGTTTTGTAGATATGATATTTAAGTACATTTTTCATTGATTTTTTTGTTTATTTTGTAGATCTGTTCTTATTTTATCATTGATTTTTTGTTTAATTTTTCATTGACTTTCTTATTTTATAGAAGCGTTCTCATTGATTTCATTATTTTGTAGATATATTCTTCCAGCAATTCTCATCTTTAGCGTCTGATAAGCAAAGGTATCCTCCTCTATAATAAGGTAAAGCTCATGGTTAGTTATTGATACTTTCACTTTTGACTTCATCATTAGTTATTTTAAATATAGTAAATGGAATATGTAGTAATTACACATTTAAATAGATCTTAAGATGTTTTCAATTATTATCATTTAATCATTTTATGTATCATATATCATTCTTTGCAGACCACTAAAATACTATTGTATAAAATGTATATGGATGAAGACATATAATCAACAACATTTATACAATTTTAAAATATTATAATAAACTATTGTAATTGTACATGAAAGTGCATAGTGTCAATAATTGCATTAGCAATATTTTGCCTATGTTTTGATGAAGACAATGAGTTAGTTAAAACTTGAATATGTCTCAACAATCAACATGTCAAGGGCTCAAATGGTGACTTATTAGACTTAAGTTATAATTCTTTATTATATTTTTAGAAGTCTAAGATGCTTGCCATATATATTGAGTCTAGGGTAGGTAAACCTAGGTGTGAGTCTCACAAGATTAAATAAAATAATTAATCCACTAAAATGAGAAATCATCTAGAAATATATGATAATTAAGTTCATGCATTTTTTTTTGGTTTCCCACAGGTATCCTCGCACGGGAGGCAATCCTGTCCGAACCGGGAACATCCACATGTAAGTGGGGGATTAGGTTCATGCATTTGAATACATTGATTTTGTGCATTAAATGTATTATATTTGGAAATCATGTATTGCATGAGCATATATCATATAGGTAATTTACCATGCATTAACAAGCTGATTCTACATTGTTTAATGGATTATGAATTCTGTTAGTCCATTAACTTAATCGATTATAAATAGTGTTAATCAATTAACAAAATTGCAATTTCAACAGAAAACTGAAAAACTGAAAATAGTTATTTTCAATAACCCGTTAATCGATTAAATATATACTTAATTGATTAACTGGGACTTTAAACAATTTTCTATTTAAACTGAAATCTCAGCATATGTGGCATAAGAATCCATATATTTTTACATCATTCTCTCTGCATATTTTCGAGTTACTCACTATCATATGTAGGAGAAAATATTGCATGTTGCATTAGGAGAAAGATTAGATCATGCTAAGGCTTTAAGTTTCATATTCATATTGCGTGTTCTTTGAAAAGTTTTCTTGCATCATCCTTGTGTTTCTTGGAAAGAAAAAGAGATAGTTTTTTATGATTGCATATTTTCATAAACCTCATGCATGTCCATTCATATTAGACTAGGAAGTCTTGCGAGTTCTTGCTTAGGTTTTAGTCTTTGATCTTTATTGTAAAATCCGAGTATTAAGTACTCATTCATAACTCAAAGCATTGTAATTCAAGGATTAGGAAAATCCTAGCCGTGGTTAGGTAAGATGTTCTTCACAAAGAGTTGGAGGTCTTGAGATAAAAGATAAAGAGCGATACCTTGGCTGAGGCCGAATCGCGGTAAGGAAGGTTTTCTTGGGAGGCGGTTTTGGGAAAGGTCAAACCAAGGGTGACAGAGTTCTTTGAGTTCCAAGAAAGGAGCGTTTGAGTCTTGTAATTGGAAGCGTGTATATAACAATACATTGTGTTCTATAGTGAAGAAGGAAAATCTCCTAGATCAGAGGGGAGGACTTGATGTAGTTTTGTAGTGGACAACAAAACGAACCAGGATAAAATCCTTTCGCAATCTTTTCTATCACTTCCTCTTTTATATTTCAAGATGTTTTAATTCGAGTGTGAAACTGATATTTTTGCATGCTATACATTGCTATGTTCTTGTTAATATTGCATAAAAATATCTGATGTATCTCTGCTTATCTGTTTGTAAATAACTGTGCAAGAAGTTGATCTGGTAATTTTGTTTCTGTTACTAGTTAATCGATTATCAATAGGGCTTAATCGATTAACTGAGCATTTTTCAGCAATTGTGTAAAAACCAAAAAGTGGAACTTGAGCTCCGCCACACCTATTCAACCCCCTTCTAGGTGTATTCTGCCACTGATACCTAATAGTACATAATTGCGAGCACAAAAAATATAATAACATTGGTATGTATTAGTTAAATTATATTTTTTATTTTTTATTTATAATTCTCATAACTACGTCATTCCCTACCTAATGACATATATATTTGTTAATTTTGATAACTCAATAGATATCATAGTTCAAAGTACTTATTGAGATCTACAAGATCGCTAAAAAATGAAGAGTTTTTATAACCAAGGACAATACTTGCATCAACTATTGAAATTATTGAACAAATAAATGATTTTTTAGTTTAATTCCAAGGAAAAATATTTATAATTCAATTCAATCAGTTATTAAGTTGAAGCAAATATTTTTAAACTTAATAATATTAGGTGATGAAAATGAATATAATAGTTCTTATTTTATTGATATGTGTAATACTAATGAGGGTCAACGTTCAACATATTAACTCATCAATTTTTAAAGCATTTACAATTTTTAGTCTTCCGGGACATAAAATTAAGTATTTCCACACTATGATAATGTATATATTTAATATTTGTCAGGTTGAACAATGAAGGACATTGAATTTTGAAGGATATATCAATTTCAAAATGACAAATTTAAAGTTCTTTCTTATACTTAAAGAAACAATATAGATATAATATGTATTTTTTTAATCATGTGATAAAAATACTGTCTCGTGTATTGCACGGATAACTTGCTAGTTATCATAGATAAAAGTGTGTAAATATATAGTAAAATTTAAAAAAATAATATAAAATAAAGAAATTATTAGTTATAACGACAGATTCAATTTAGAGAGGGAATAAGAATGTGTGATGCAAGTAGAAAATAGAAATTCATAATAAGAGTAAAGTATGACAACACAAAATCACGTTTCTTTTAAAAATATATATAACTAAGTTATAGATCTTTTTTATAATATATTATTAAATATTTAATTATTATTGATATTATAATTTTGGCTATTGTTTGGGATTGAACTAGAGTCTCTATATAATATAAATTATTACAAAACAAGTCTCTTCTAAGAAAGAATATGCTTTTAATCTTTGATTTGATTGTGTTTTGATACTTACTCAAAAAAGTGATCTTCTTTATCTGAAAAGTATGGATCAAATATGAACATAAGATAATCTACATATATGGAGAATAAGGCATAAAGATGTTAAGTTGTTTAGTTTTTTAGTGTTTCAAAGAACATAACATGTTTTCCATTTAAAAAGTAACATAAAGTAATCATATACAACATATTGAGCCGTTTTTATATCCAATTATTGCAAAATTATTTTTCACTCTATATGTTACACAATTGAATATATCATACTATCTTTCAATTAACATCATTTAAGTATATAAATAGAATTAATTACCTCAATGTCATTTAGACATATTTTGCATTTATATAATAATAAGGGTAAAATTGGGATATATAAATTATGCATGTTCAATTACCTACATAACACTTAGACATGTTTTGCCTTTAAATAATAGTATAAATATAACTAAGTTATAGATAATAATAAAAATATACATAATTATAATTTAGATGACATGCACTTAAATAGAAACAAATCTTTCACAAATCATCTTAGACTTCATAAGTATAGTGTAGAACATAATTTAGGATCATCTCCATTAATGAAGAGACAAGTGCTTCAAAAAATAAAAAAATATATCTTTCAATATCACATTTATATAATTTATTTATGCTATCAATCAAAGTTAAAGTAAAATAAAGGCAGCCAAAGGCCTTTCTTGAAACCACTGTGGTTTTATATAATTTTCAACTAAACAATATTTTAGTGGAACAAACTTATTAGTCTCGTGTTTTTCATGATTATTTGATGAATAACAAAGATATGAATTTGGAAAACATTAACTAAGAAGTGATCTTTGATAAAAATATGTTACTATAAAAAGTTAAAAGTTTCTTTTGCAAAGAACATAAATTACATGATTAATGTTTGACTAACTCATCCAATATCTACATAGTATGTTATATGTGTTTGGATGGTAGGTCGAACGGGTTCATTGAATAAGCACATCTTATGAATAAGCACATCTTATCATGTTATCGTTTCCCGTGATAATTGAGTCGATTGACATATGCAAATAAAAGCAAGTTACATGTGTATAAGATAAAGTAGGTTCAAGTGACAATTGTATTCAATGACTACTTACATTTAATGAATTCAATTGTATCACTTTGTATTTTGTTACATATCCACTCGTCCAATCATTTAAACCTAAATGTTCGTTAGGTATATGATTAAGAATGATTTAATTATTATATACTTTGTTCTATGGTAAGAGAAACTTAGAATGAAAAAAATGTGAATCAATGTACATAAAGGAATAATCAGAACCATCTAAATAATGTGCATGAAGTCTCACTAAAGTCTGGAGTTAATGTCAAGAGAGAAAACATACATACTTCTAGGAAGATGAATTTATATACAATAAATCCAACATATTTACTTTGGAACTAGATATGACTCAATATACAAAGAAATCAAGTAATATATTCTTTCTTGGTATCAAACCTCAACGAAGCAATGCATCCATTACCTGCTCTAAACAAATACTTTTGTAGATTGTTGAAATATTTTCTAAAGTAATTGAAGCTTATCTATAAAAGGGGAAATGTCTCGTGATAGAAGATATACATAGGAGATATAGAAGTTCACACAAGACAAAAAGTGAAAATACAAGTACTTAGAAACTGTGTAAAATACTTGTTGAGTATAAATTCTATTTTGTAATATAATTACATGTTAATTTAATTGTAATGTCTTATAAAAGAAAACTAAGTAGAGAGTAATAGAAAGAGCATGAGATTTTATAATTGTAAATCTTAACATTTATTTCTTGATGAATCCTAGAATGAAGTGATGTTAATCATTCATACCCTCACACAGTGAGTTGCTAAGATCAACAATCCAATTCTGTTGAGTTATTATAGTCTTGATAGGCTTGGTTAAAAAAAATACATGATTAAGTTTAGAGTTTGGAGAAGCTAAGTTTAAAAAGAATACTTAGTTGTTAGATCTAGAAGAGGCTTGGTATAAAAAATAATACTTATCTAAAAAGTATTAAATACTTGTAACCTATTTGGGATATAATGGAAAAATCCTTCTTGGAGAAGTCAATAGACATCACTATTTAGAATGGATCAACATAAAAGTCTCTATGTCATTATCTATATCCCTATGATTTTTATTGCTTTTGATTATTTCTAGTTGTAAGGAATCAAACTTATTGCTTTCGATTATTCCCACCAGCACCTTGAGATATTTATTAGCAAGATAAATTATCGACACCAATAAAAATTATAATTATAATTTTTTTCCCTTTGTAATTAAATAATTAAAATAAATAAATAGGCAAGTTTGAATATAAATCAGTTCATACAATTAGCGAAGTTACTATTATAATATGAGCAGGCGAGGTACAAATATATTTATCAATTTATAACTGACTCTTAATCTTATAACTCAAGTTCAATGATCATATTTTTTTAAATGGAGCATTTTCATTCCTTTATTCTCTACGTGAGGTGTTTATCCAAAAAAATAACGGGGCTCAGATTGTGGAATTTCATCAATTTTTTATTGTGTAATTTTTTGATTATTTATATTCCACTTATTTTCTGTTTGCATCATTCATCGTTTCAAATTACATACCACATCATATGATACAATCGTAATATTGCGGTTGTTGTGATTATCACAACTACATCATATTGTGATTATGGTGCGACATTGAATCACAACGATGCACTTGCATTAGGTTGTAATGCATCAAACCCCATTTAGACCGTATCAGGCCACATCGAATTCGAAAATATTATTTTAATCACAAAAAGTTCACACTGTAATGACCATATTTCATATCGCAACAATCGTAATGACCATAATCGCAATAACCATTAGTGACCACAATGACGACCTCAATTTAAAACACTCCCAACAATATTTTGACTCTGGTTAAGCTATCATTATTCAAGTTGTTGAACCAGACTACAACCGGAGAGCCTCTAACCACCGGGGAGTTCCATTGCTATCAGGGTATAGGAAGAGCGGAAAGTCACAAATAAGACACCACATGTTGAACCAAAACCTTAAGGCGTTAGTTTCATGCGCCTTTTCCACTTATAAACTTTTTAACTCATCTCCTTATATCCAATATTGGACTTCACACTTGAGAAACCAAAAAATCTCCCCTCAAGTGTGGGTACCACACACTTACTGGTTCCCATTCCCTTAAGTTCATCATGTATCAACCAAATCATCGACTCTAATATCACTTGTTGGACCAGACTATAACCAGGGAGCATCCAACCATCAGGGAGTTCCATCGTTACCGGGGTATGGGAAGAGTGGAGAGCACAAGTGAGACACCATATCTTGAACCAAAACCTAAATGCATTAGTTTTATAAACCATTTCATTATTCCTCTCATATCCATTGTGGTACTTCACACTTGAATACACTCAATACAAGCATTACCCATTCTAACCAGCAAATATGTGTAAAAACTACTACCTCATTGTCTAAACAAGTATAGAAAAAAGTAATTTATTGTCTCCACAGGAAATTGCTATAAAACTATAGTCTTTTAACAATAAAATGTTTCTCAGCTCAATAATTTTGGGTTGTTTGTTGTGTGGCACAAACACTTTGATTGTATCTCATACCAATTAGAACAACCAGTCCATCAAATACCTCAAAATGACTAATTGCTAATGTCTTAGACATTTAGTCACTTATGCAAGAAAACCTATGTCTAGTGATTTTGATGCACAAGAATAAAATTTACGACTTATAATATCATGCCCCTATGTCTAGCAATGCAAGTATGCAAGTTGAGTAAAAATGCAACACCTCAAGTGTGCTAGCCGCCAATATCTTGATCTGTGCTAGCACTTTATCATAGGTAAGTCTATGTCCAGTAAATACAATGATCAAATTTAGATATATGAACCTTCAAACATGTCTCTATGTTTAATAAAACATGCTATTCAGTTTGAGAGTTATAAAATCACAATATTAGTTCTAGGTCTAAGTACTAAAAAGTGGCATGCATGCAATGTCAAATAAAGCAGGTCTATATCTAGAAAATGTAGTATTTGTTGAGTAATGCAAGTTTTGAATTTATGCAAATATAACTTAAGCAATTATTCTAAGTTCATGCAAAAGTTGATCAATACCAAAGCAAGCATTAAGTAAAGACAAAACTCAAAATGGAAATGAACTTCTTGGAATATATTTGAATCAAAGATGATTACATCAACTTTGTGCTACATTTAACCCCAACTAAAAGGTTCTTAAATAATCATATCCACACAATGTAAGAATGATAGAGATAATATACTCATGGGGTGGTAGAACCATGCACAATCGAGTAATAGTTATCACCTATGATGCTTATACTTAATTTGGCAATGGGTTTCTAGCATTGCTTAGAGTGTGACTTGTTGGTCAGGTAACTTGTTGTTTGGTAAATGTTTATTCTCCTTGTGCGTTTGATTTGAAAAAATAGTTATGGGAGGATGTGATGATTCTGAAAAATAGCTTGGGTGATATCCCTTGGTGTTATTTTGGTGACTTTAATGCTACTAGATGTGTCTCAGAGAGGAAGGGGATTGTAGGAGGGCTTTGTAAAAAATAAAGTCAACTATTTAATGATTGTATTAAGGAATTGGAGTTAGTTGATTTGTCGCTTATAAGTAGGAACTACACTTGGTATCGTTCTAGGAATGGAGCTATGAGTAGGCTTGATAGGTTCCCGTTATCTACTAGATGGCTCTTAAATTGGCTAGACTCTTATCAATAGGCCTTGTGTCGGGAATTTTCTGATCATTGTCATATTGTCTTGAGATATAAGAAGGTGGAGAAGGGGCCAATTCCTTTTAGATTCAAAAATTGTTGGATAAATCATCATAGCTTCGCTGATTTAATCTCCAACTCTTGGAATGAAGCTACTTGTATGGGCAAAAAGGCTTTTATAGGCAAGGAAAAATTGAAAGTGTTGAAGTATGCTATAAAAAGTTGGAATAAGGAGACTTTTGAGTGTTTGAATACAAAATTGGGGCAGTTGGCCCAGGACATTCAAGAATTGGATATTATGGGTGAAAATTCTGATTTAGATCCTGATCTTTTGTCCTTACGGAAAAGCCTCTCAGCAGACTGGTGGAAATATGCTAATTTGAAGGATAATCTCCTAAGTCAAAAATCTTAGAGCAAGTGGCTAAATGAGGGGGATGCAAACTCTAGTTAATTCCATGCTTGTATTAATAATAGAAGAATGAGGAATCAGACTCGTGGAGTCTGGATAGACGATGTATGGTGTGAGGAGGATTCAGGTATTAAGATGGGGATTAAAAATTACTTCAAAAGCCTTTTTTATTGTGACAACTTGGTAAAGTCGAGGTTGGATGGCGTTGATTTTCCGAGATTGGATCCAAATCAGCTTGATGGTTTGAATGCAAATATTTTGGAAGAGAAAATTAGAGATGTGGTGTGGAGTTGTGCTAGTGACAAGAGTCTGAGGCATGATGGTTTCAACTTCAAATTCTTTCAAGAGTTTTGGAGTGTGATCAAAAAGGACATTATTCTCTTTATTCAGGAGTTCTAGGTTAACAGTAAATTGCCTAAAGGTTTAAATTCTTCATTTATTGCTCTAATTTCGAAAATCATGAGTCCTAATAAGATTCAAGACTATCGGCCAATCTCCCTAGTTGGATCATTGTATAAGATTCTTGCTTAGATTCTGGCAGGAAGGCTTAAGAGAGTGATGGGTTCCTTAATTTCTCCTACTCAATCTGCGTTTACTCAAGATAGAAATATCTTGGATGTTGTAGTTGTCATTAATGAGATAATTCATTCGGCTAAAAATAATAAGGAATGTTGTTTGTTGTTCAAGATAGATTTTGAGAAAGCTTATAATTCAATGGATGAGAATTTCCTTGACTATATGCTCGGTCGGTTTGGTTTCTCAATGAAATGGAGGAAGTGGATTAATGCTTGTCTTTCATTAATGTCTATGTCAGTTTTAATTAATGGGAGTCCAATGGGGAACTTCTCTGTGTCCAGAGGCATTCGCTAGGGGATCCAATGGTGCCCTTCCTTTTTCTTATTGTAGTTGAAGGGTTTGTAGGTTTGGTTCGAAAGCCGAGAAGTGTGGGATTATTTGAGGGCTTTAGAATTGGAAGAGTGAATGTAGAAGTTTGTGACCTTCAGTTTGCAGATGACAATGTCATTGTTTATAAGCCTACTATGCAAAAATTTTGGTGTACGGAGACTATCTTGAGGTGTTTTGAGCTAACATAAGGTTTAAAAGTGAATGTTCATAAAAGTTCACTTTTTGGTTTACATGTGTCTGAATTCTTCATTATTGCTGTGAAGAACTTCCTTTCTTGTAAGATTGGAGCTATTCCTTTCTTTGGGTATTCCTATTGGAGCTAATCCGAGGAGGGTGTCTACGTGGCAAAGTATGATTGATGTCATTTCTAAGAGGTTGGCCTCGTGGAAATGCAAGCATATTTCTTTTGGAGGCAGAGTAGTTCATTTGAATGTTGTTCTTTCTAATATTTTTACTTACTTACTTTCCATCTATAAAGCTCTAAAGAAGGTGTTGGCAAAAATTATAACCCTTCAACGAAACTTTCTTTAGGGTTATAAGAGAGGTGGTAAGGGTATTTCTTAGGTGTCTTGGGTGGATGATTGCAAACCTAAGGAAGTAGGTGGTTTGGGTGTGCGTGATTTGTTCATTTTCAATGATTCCCTTTTGGGGAAATAGAGATGGCGTAAACTTATTAAACTGAACGATTTTTGGGTGAAGGTCATTAACTCAAAATATGGCTCTGATTTGTCTTTTTTTTGTAATTCTAGTGCTTCGATTTGGTGGAAGGATCTGGGAAAAGTGGGCTTGATCAATGGAGTGAATGGTGGTTGGTTTGCTCAAAATATCTGGAAGGAAATTGGTGATGGCGTTGAAACTCTTTTTTGGTCAGACATTTGGGTGGGTCAAAGAAAGTTAAAGGAGGTCTTCCCTAGGTTGTTTTCCCTAGCTCAAGATAGAGAGGCTAGTGTGTCAGATAGTGGTTGTTGGTTTGAAGATGTTCGGTCTTGGGAGATCCATTGGAGAAGGCCTTTGTTTGGTAGAGGGGAGTCATTGGTTAGTAATTTGCAGGTTATCATTCAGCATCATTTTTTCAAGCGTGAAGCAAATGATAGATGGATTTGGGGCTTAGATGCATCAGGGTCTTATGTGGTTAAGACTTCTTACTTGGCGCTCCTAAACCAAAGCAGTTCTCTGATAGGTAATGTCCTTAAAAAGTGTTGGATGAATTGTGGGCCCTCAAATATTAGTTGATTTGTTTGGAAGCTTATCAGAAGAAGGTTACCGATGAAAGACGAGTTGTTCAAGATGAATGTTTTGAGGATGGGTGATTTGATATGAGTTTATTGCAAGAGGTGTGTAGAATCTCTTGACCATTTATTCATCTTGTGTGTCTTTACTTCAAATGTGTGTAAGAGCTTCTACTCTTGGTTGCACATTCCTTTTCAAGTTACTTCTTCTATTTTACAATCCTTTAATTTGCATGAATCCCTTAGGAGTTCTAATAGGATAAAGTTGTGGCAATTGTTGTGGTTTGTTGTGGTGTAGTCAATCTGGATTATGAGGAATGAAGCTATTTTTAAGGAGAAATATGTGAGTTTTGTGGAAGTTATGAATTTGATCCAAACTAGATCTTGGATTTGCTTTTCATCCTTTTTTTGCTCCTACACATCTCTTACTTTTTCTAATTGGTGTATTGACCCTATGGTTTGTATTCATTCAGGTTGTAAATAACTTTCTTTATGTTCTTCTTGTATTAGGTGGACACCACTTGTGCTCTTTTCTAATACATCTTTTCCTTATCGAAAAAAGGTGAGCTAAACTCTCTAAAGAAAAGCTAAAAGTCAAAGTACAATTCGAAGTAGGAAAGTAGTATACAAATGAAATGGTTTAAAACTCCTTAAATAGTATTATGATGTTGGCTTTTGCACTCAACGCACCTTTGTTGCAATGAGCGTGAGATCCAGCTGACTTGGCACGACATTTAGACACACCAGTCTGCATTGAGTGTGACGCTCTTCACTGACTGTGACCTTTGGCTGAATCAGGTTGCGATGAGTGTGGCTTATTGCACTGAGCGCACCACCCATTGCACTGAACATGGAAGCGGTGCTGAGCATATTCTAGACAAGCTAATTGATTAATTTCTCAAATTTGGGCGCTCAATACAGGTTCTATGCTTAGTGTGGCTCTTCTTGCACTGAGCGTGGAAGTAGTATTGAGTGCAACTATCAGATGCTGCCAAATTCGACAGGCATAGATTTGACGTTGAGCATGGCCAAATTGAGTTCAACAACTCACATTTTCATGCTCTTTTGTCCATCATAAGCCTACAAAACCACTTAGGAGCAAAGTTAGCCCAAAATTTGATCTTTTAATCATGTAGGAATATTTTTCCAATGATTTATATGATTAAGTGGTAAAGTGCTATAAAAATTAAGTGTTCTTTATAGATTAATTTAGCACTTAAAACTTAGAACCTTGTTTATCCCCAAACAAGAGTCAAGTTGAGTTTTATTCAAACATGTTCGGTTTTACTAACACATAGAATTCATGATATGCACTTAGGAACATGTCATACACATAAGTGAGCAAGTAAGCCAATAATTTTTAGACTTAGTCTTCATATACTATCTAATTCATGCAAGTATTTTCTAACTACATACTCAATTATGAATATTTCAATTTAATAATTCATATGCCAATAGTCAGAAAGTGGGAACTCTCAATATTGTTTGAAGTGTTTAAGTGTATATCTCTCATAAACAAACAACAAATAAGCTTTGGTATTATCTCATGTATTTGATCAAGATGATAGATGATAAGGATCACTAAGGTTTTTTAAGGTTGTAATGTGGCCAAGCTACAAAAGATTTGGTTTTCTAGGTACAAAAATTTCTAGTGGTCTAAGAGAGCACTATCTAATTAGTGTATTCTTTCAAAACTTATTTGTCTCCTTTTTCTCATTACTTTTCCCTCACCACTCATCTTTTGTTCATACTCTTTATCATTTTGTAGAGTAGTTATTTTTGCTTTTGTTTAGATGAGTGGTGATCACGGAACTTTTCCACAAAACATACATCTTTATTTTTGTTCTCTCCAACTTGTTTATGATTATACATCTTTACTCTCTTATCCTACTAAGACTAGATCATGTTATAAGGACGTGTTTGGCCAATCGGTTTATTAAAATAATTTCCTTGATAATCTTCAAATTTCTATCACATGATCCATGTTTTTAAATATGCAAAAAAAAAAACAAATAGTGTAGGTTGTCACAACATTTTTTAGAATATCATGGCACCTTGAATACATACATCTCACTCTCAACTTACTCATAAACTTCCTGACATAAAACAACTTTATGTTATCATTTACATGTTCCTAAGAGTTATAGTCTAGCATTGACTTGCACATTTACACAATATACAAATCATAAGCATTTTTTCTTGAGTACTTAACTTATCATGTAAGAAAACAATTATTCGTGCAATTCAATTATTCATAATTCAAAAACATTTTATACCCAACCAAGCATGTTAATCAACAAAATTAAATCAGAAAGGAATATTATACATATCGCATTACTCTCCCAAACATAGGCTAAGTCCACCCCCTCCTCGGAATTTGGGTTGTCCCCAGTCCAACAAAACAATTCTCAACTTCCACACTAACAAAACATTAAAAGGTTCACAAATTCAAAAAAAAAGCAAATACAATACATAAATTAAAATTGTTTGGTTGCCTCCTAGGAAGCGCTCGTTTAACGTCAATAGCTTGACGTGTGTCAAGTGATGGCTCAATAAAATGACCAGTAATAGCAAGTTGGTGGGTCTCATTATCCAAATAAGAGTTAATTCTTTGCCTATTCACTATCTAAGTTTTCTGAGTGGTCGGTTCCAACAACTCAAAACCCCTATGGGGCATAACCTCTTTGATCACAAAGAATCCTGACCACTTAGACTTCAACTTTTCAGGAAAAAGTCATAGTCTAGAGTTGAAGAGTAGCATTTGTTGGCCTACTTGAAACTTCCTTTTGACAAGCTTGATGTCATGATATTTCTTAATTCATTCTTTGTATAACTCAGATGAATTATAGGCATGAAGCCTGGATTTATCTAATTGGTGCATCTGAGTTATACACTTGTCACCAGCCAAGTTCTCATCAAAGTTCAAGAACTTGATTATCCAATAAGCCTTGTGGACTAGCTCAACCAGTAAATGAAAAGATTTGTCATAAACAAGCTGAAAAGGGATACACCCTATACGTGTTTTGAATGTTGTTCGATATGCTCAAAGGGAATCATCTAGCTTATAGGATCAATCCTTATGAGACGTTGAAACGGTTTTTTCAAGGATGTGTTTCACATCTCGATTGGATACCTTAGCTTTCCCATTAGCTTGAGGGTGATAAGGTCAAGCAACCTTGTGATTCACGCCATAATGTTTCAGAACCTTGGAAAACTTAGCATTGCAGAAGTGTGAACCTCTATCAATGATGATGACTCACAGTATACCAAATCGTTCAAAAATATTTTTCTTTTAAAAATTTATCATCGTTTTGCCATCATTAGTGGGGAAGGCTATTACTTCTACCCACTTTGATACATAATCCACCCCCCACGAAGATATAAAAATTAGAATTGGAGGATGGAAAATGACCCATAAAATCAATATCCTAGCAGTTGAAGATTTCGACTTTTAGTATAGTTTGGAGCAGCATTTCATTGTGCAGCCCAATGACACCCATAGATTGCCAAACATCACGACTCTGCACATATGAATACGCATCTTTGAAAAAAGTTGGCCAATAGAAGCCAAATTGGAGGACCTTAGTGGCAGTCCTCTCACCATTATAGTGCCCACCGTAGGGCGAGTTGTGGTAATGCCAAAGGATGTTTTTAGCTTCATCCAGGCCTATGAACCTGCGCAATAGCTCGTCAGATCCATTTCAGAGTAAATGAGGATCATCCCACAAGTAGTAAGTGGCATCCGGGAGAAATTGTTTTTTCTTTTGATAATCAAGTTTAGGAATGATCTCAATCGCCTTATAATTGGCCAGGTCTGCAATTTATAGCCTTTCGCGAATATGAAACAATTTGTCATCGTGAAATGCCTCAGAAATTTCCCATTCACTTGAGGTCAACTCAGAATTGATCAACCTCGAGAGGTGGTCAGTAATAACATTTTCTTTTCCGCTTTTATCCTGGATTTTCAAGTCAAAATCTTGGAGCAACAAGACCCAGCGGATCAGTCGCGACTTGTAATCTGGCTTAGTCAACAAATATTTTATCGTGGCAGGATCAGTGTAAATTACTACCGTAGAGCCTATAAGGTAGCTTCAGAATTTTTCAAGTGCCTACACTATAGCCAACAACTCTTTTTAGTAGTTGCATAATTGCGTTCCGTAGCATTTAAAACCTTCCTTGCATTGTGTATGACATGAAAATTATTTTCAATTTGTTGGCCTATTACAGCCCCAATCGCATAATCACTTGCATTGCATATTAGTTCAAAATAATTTTTCAAGTTAGGTACAACAATGATTAGGGTGATAACTAGGTTCCACTTAAGCTCCTTAAAGGCTTTAAGGCAAGCCTCATCAAACAAAAAGGGACAGTCCTTATTTAAAAGATTGCTAAGGGGTTTAGAAATTTTTGAGAAGTCTTTGATAAATCGCAGGTAGAACCCAGCATGTCCAATGAAACTACGAATTCCCTTGACAATTGCAAGTATTAGTAATTTATAAATTTCTTCTATTTTAGCCTGATCGACCTCAAGTCCATTAGCATAAAGTTTATGACCCAAGACTATCCCTTTAGTGACCATAAAATGACACTTTCTCAATTTAAGACTAGATTGGTCTCAACACAATGCTTGAGCACGATCTCAAGATTTTGTAAGTAGAGATCAAAGGAGACCCCAAATATAGAGAAGTCAACCATGAAAACTTCTATCCATTTTTCCAAAAGATAAAAAAAATAGCCAACATACATCGCTAAAAGATGGCTAGCACATTACAAAACTCGAAAGGCATCCGCCGATAAGCAAAGACACAAAAGGGACATGTAAAAGTGATTTTTTCCTCATCAGCAGGGCCATCCATGATCTGATTGTATCTGGAATAGCCATCCAGAAAACAATAAAATGATTTAATGGCAAGTCGTTCAAGTATTTGATCCATAAAGGGTAATGAAAAGTGATCTTTCCGGATGGCTTTGTTAAGTCTCCGGTAATCAATACACATCCTCCAACCCGTAACTCTACGGATTGGGATGAGTTCATTATTCTCATTGGGGAAAGCATTCACCCCCTCCCCCTTTCAGTACTACTTGCATGGGGCTAACCCATGCACTATCCGAAATGGGGTAAATCATTCTAGCTTCAAGAAGCTTCATGACTTCACCCCACACCACCTCTTTCAAGGTGGGATTCAGCCTCCGTTGAGGCTGAGCAATCGGCTTATATCCATCTTCAATATGTATCTTATGTATATAAGAAGTCGGGCTGATTCATTTTAAATCGGCAAGGTTCTAGCTGATAGCCCTAGAATGGGCTTTGAGCACTTATACTAGTTGCTCTTCCTCCCTCTCATATAGGGAGCTGCTGATGGTAACCGGTTCTTCTTCCTTTCCCTCTAAGAATACATACTTGAGGTGGGAGGGCAATGTTTTCAATTCCGATTTCTTAACTGCTATGAGCTCAATAACTCTTTCCTCCACATCATTAGACAATATGGAGGACTCTTCTGGATCGAGGTCCATGAAATCCTCTAAGGGGTCAACCAAAAATTCCTCATGATTGGCTTACATGCTCACTTCATTAATAACATCCAACGAAAAACAATATCCTTTATCATTGGGGTTGTGCATAGCCTCAAAGACATTGAAAGTGAGTTCCTCATCCTGGACCCTCACTTTCAACTTCCCATTATCCATATCAATAATGACCTTGGCAGTCTTCATGAATGGCCTCCCAAGAATGAGAGGCGCATCGACGTCTTCGTCGATTTCTAGGATAACAAAATTAGCATGGAAGACAAATTTTTTTACCCTGACTAGAACATCCTCTACAACTCCATGAGGATACTTCATTGAAAAATCTACGAGTTGTAGAGACATTCGAGTTTGACTAATCTCAAGATTACATATCATATGGAGCATGGATAAGGGCATTAAGTTGATGCTAGCTCCTAAATCTAGGAGGGCCTTTCTTTAGGTAGGTTCTAAATAGTAACATGCAGGGTAAAACTATTAGGGTCTTTAGACTTAGGTGGAATGAACTTCTGAATTACGGCACTATAGCTCGCATCTAGTTCCCAATCTCATTTTCTAGAAGCTAGCGCTTCTCAGTATGAAGTTCCTTCATGAACTTCGCATAAGACGACATTTGTTCTACTGTCTTAGCAAATGGGATACTTATTTACAATCTATGAAATATATCCACAAATCACTTAAATTGTCGCTCATGACATTGCTTGGTTTGTACCTCAGAGAAAGGGAATAACTTAATTGGTATTTCATTTTGCTCACTAGTTCACTCATCTACCTTCACATTCTATTTTGAACCACTTGGTTTGGGATTTCCTAAAGGAGAACTAGGCTCATTGGTTTTTTCTTTTGCATCCCTCTTAATGTTCTCCTCACCACCTACATCATAGTCAACTATTTTTTTCCCTAGTGGTTATTGCTTGACACTACTCTTTGGGGTTTGGCTCTAACTTAAGTGAGGCATCAATACTTTTTTGGTTGGTCAAGGACAATTGCACAAATTGGTTAAATATGTCCTCTAACTCGGTTGTTTTATCCTGATAGGGTGGTTAAAATGAGGGTTGGCTATTGGAGGGGCCAACATCATTCCTCCAAGGCTGGTTGTAATTCTGGTTATTAAACCCTTGGTTGCCATTTTGATAGTAACTACAAGGCCTCTATTGGTTCCCCATGTATTTCACTTTCTCATATTGAATGCAACATTAAGTCGGGTGATCACCAAGGCATACATCACATTGTATAGCTTGTTGGCTATGGGGACTCTTAGACAATATTTTAAGTTGTTGTGGCAAGTTTACCATTTGTTTCGTTAACGCTTCAAGCTGTTGAGTCAATAGTGTGTTCTGGACAAGAATAGAATCATGTGTGTCCAGTTCCAAAATTCCCCTTTTCGGAGGGTTACGTCGGCCATTGTGAATTTGTTGGTCGCTTAGAATCATAGCTTTGATAATGTTAACAACATCATCATAGCTCTTATCAGCAAGAGAGCCACTAGCTGTGGCATTTAGGATCAACCTATGTTGTTGCTGCAATCCATCCAAAAGAAGTGTATTTGGGTTTCTCTGTCAAACCTATGATTAGGACACTACCTTAATAACGACTTATACCTCTCTCATGTCTCACACAAGGTTTCATTGGCAGATTGGGATAAAGTCGATATCATCGTTTTTTCCTACATATATTTCGAGTGGGAGAAGAATCAGGCTAAGAACCTAGCTCTTAATAGTTCCTAATCTTCCACAACTTGAGGTTGTTGATCGAGATAACATTCCTTGGCCCTTCCAATCAATGAAAATGACAACATTCGGAGGAACAACCTGGTTCTTCCTCTTCGTTCATGTCGACCATACAGTACAACTCATAGAACTTGACCAAATGAGAATGTGGATCCTCATAGTCCATACATGTAAAGGGTACACCTTCTAATACCTGGACAAGGCCAATTTTTAATTACAAACGTCGAGCATCCTTCGATGGGTACCTCGGTGCATCACCATTAAAGAAGTTTTGGTAAGGGGGATTCATACCTCTTAAGCCATCGGCCCTGATGGCTTGGTTCTGTTGCTGCTCCGCCATAGCTTCTTCGACTATAGTCTCCAAATGTGAAGTTTGTAACTGTATGGCTAGGAGCCTTTGTATCCTTGTCGAACTGTTATTCTTTCTTGTGGTTCTTTTGATCTCTGAATCAAATCGTAATTGATTGTTCGGAGTTTTACCTCGCATATAAGATAGCCTCCAAAGGGCAATAAATAAATGCAAAGAAAAGAAAAACGCAGAGAAATAGTGTATTATGTTATATTACTAGTTTTAGACACAATTCCCCTACAACGACGCCATTTTGCTAACCAACAAATAGGTGTAAAAACTACTACCTCGGTGTTACAAACAAGTGTATAAAAAAGTAATTTATTGTCTCCAAAGAAATTTCTATAAAACTATAGTCTTTCAACTATAAACTACTTCTCAACTCAATAATTTTAGGTTGTCTGTTGTGTGACACAAAGATTCGATTATACTTTATAATATTTTAAACGTAGATGGGGTTAAACTTCACATTCACTCTCAAATAAAGCAAGTCTATGTCTAGCAAATACAATATATGTTGAGTAATGCAAGTTCCGATTTCATGCAAAAATAACTTAAGCAATTATTCTAAGTTCATGCAAAAGTTTATCAAACTAACGCAAGCATTAAGTAAATACAAAACTCAAAATGTAAATGAACTTCTTGGAATATATTTGAATCAAAGATGGTTACATCAAGTTTGTGCTACATTTAATCCCAACTAAAAGGTTCTTAGCTACTCATATCTACACAATGTAAGAATGATAGGGAAATATAGTCATGAGGTGATAGAACCACACACAATCGAGTAACAATTATCACACACAATCGAGTTTCAATGAACTAAGTGAGCTAAACTCTCTAAAGATAATCTAAAAAAACAAATTACAATTGGAAGTAGTAAAGTGGTGTACAGATGAAATGGTTTAACACTCCTTAAATAGTGTTATGATGCTGGCTTCTGTGCTAAACGCATTGTTGTTGCGTTGAGCATGGGATCCAGCTATCTTGGCACAACGTTTGGACTCAACAGTCTGCGCTGAGCATGACCTTTTGTTGAACTAGGTTGCGATGAGTGTGGAAGCGGCACTTAGCGTATTCTAGACAATGGCTAATTGATTAATTCATGCTATTTTGTCCATCATAACCCTACAAAACTACTTGGAAGCAAACTTAGCCCAAAATTTGATCATTTAATCATGTATGAGTATTTTTCCAATAATTAAGTTGATTAGGTTGTAAAGTGATATAAAAGTTAAGTGTTCTTTATATATCAATTTAACACTTAACAGCCTGGGGTTGTAATTTATAAATAGGGAGGAAGTGAAGAAGAATATGACTTCACGAAAAAAAAACCTATTTTGTCTCTAATAGAGTTTTGATAAGACCTGTCCTCAAGAAACCCCCTATGAACTTTAAAAATGTAGAAAACTAAATATAGCTCATTTGCATATCTTTGGGTGTAAAGGTTTTGTTCTTAATAATAGAAAATATAATATTTGTAAATTTGATGCAAAATGTGATGAAGGCATGTTTCTTGGTTATTCTCTGACTAGTAAAGCATATAGAATTTTAATCAGAGAACTTTAACCATACAAGAGTCTATACATGTATTATTTGATGAAACTAACTCCTCCAAGTAGGAAAAAGTTGTTTTTTATGATGATTTACCAAGCACATCGCAAAGTGTAGTTCCAACTATTGAAGAACTCAATGATATTGAGCAAATAAAATTTAATGATGATCTACCTTAACAAGAAGGGCAAATACATTCTGATTTATTAAAGGAATGGAGAACCCATAGAGATCATCATATTGACAATATCATCAGTGACATAAACAAGGGAATATCCACTCAACTTAATTTATGTGATGCATGTTTTAATATGCCATTTGTCTCTCAAATAGAACCATCTAAAATGGATGATACTATTAAGTATGAACACTGTATTCTTGTTATGCAAGAATAGCTTAATCATATGGAGAGAAACCCGATTTGGGAACTTGTTCCTAAACCTAGTAATAGGCAAGTCATAGGAACTCGTTAGGTATTTAGAAATAAATCAGATGAAAATGATATTATTATTACAAATAAGGTCATGCTAGTAGCCCAAGGCTATATCCAAAAGCAGGGAATTGATTTCGATGAAACATTCACTCATGTGGTTAGACTTGAGGCTATAAGACTATTATTAGTTTATGCATGTTCATTAAACTTTCAACTTTATCAAATGGATGTTAAGAGTGTCTTTTAAGATCGTTATATATAAGAGGAGGTCTATGTTGAATAACCTCCTAATTTTGACGATTATAAATACCCCTCCTATGTATATAAATTTAAAGCAAGCTCTGAGGACTTGATATGATAGACTTGTTAATTTTTTATGTGAAAAGGGTTTTGAAAAAGGTAAGAACGATACTATATTCTTTATTAAGAAAATTGATCATCACATACTACTTATTCAAATCTACGTTTATGATATTATTTTCGGTTATACTAACCATGATTTGTGTAATGTAATATGTTTATACTATCTCTTCATGTAAGAGAGAAATAGAATTAGGTGTCCTTCATGTAATATGTCTAATTCTCTCATAAACATATTACAGTCATTTTATTTGATTACTTGCTTGTCCTTCACAAAAACAACAAAGGGAAGAGATAGAGAAAATTATTGAAAAGATATAGAATATGGCTGATATAGACAATAACTAATTGCTTAAGGATAAATACAGTACCTAATGCGTGAAGTCTGTAATCCACTATTGTAGAAAAAATTGTTCTTGGAAAATTATAGGAATTCGGAATCAAAAGTGATATTATTGTAATTGACTACTTTCATTTGGGCACATCTTCTGTCTCACCAAATTTGTCATTTCATATGTCCCTTATTGTAATTTGGTTAAAACATATATATTTAAGCTAAAAGTTTAATTATTCAGTTATTTTTTAATTAATCACATAAAATAACACATTTTATTTTATAGAACAGAAGATTTGTTTCATTATCTCTCAGGGAAGCAAAAGTGTGATTGAAATTTATGTCGGCTAACACATTTATCATTGAGTATTAAATCTATGCCCTGACAGTGTAAAGATGTATACACAGTAAGTACATCATCTATCGTTCATTTGGATTATTTTTCTGAAAAGTCAATGATGATTGAAAATGAATGTTGAATGATGCAGTGATAGTGTATACATCTTTTTCTTTTTACCATTTAGGACAAGATTTCTTGAACAAATTTTTTCAGACCTCCAAAACTACCCATCTTTATCATTAACCATTGAAAAAATTAATGATGAACATATGTTTACTTTATCCTTAAAATGAGAGACCTCGAAAAGAGGAACCCTAATTTATTAAGCTGATATACTCAATGCGAGTTCATGGGTAGAAAGTTAAAATGCCAAACCAATTTTAACAATAGTTTTATTGTGGTTACTAAATGCACTCAATTTCTCTATTAATACTATGTATTTTGTTACAGTCTTGATTTGACTTTTATTTTTATAAACTTGTGATTGGTAAATATGAACTATAAATTGACAAATTAGAGTATAAATATTTTTCACAATATAAAAAAACAAATAAAGTAGTTAGGACTCTCCTGAATGTAAAAAAGTTTTATACAAACAGTGATAACTTAAAAGAGAATAAATAAACTGTGGTATAAGAAGATAAATTATCTCATTCAGCCATTAAATCATGATATATATCATATTTAATCATTTTTTATAAAAATATTTCTAAAACAAAACAATATATGTCATACTTTTACTGGCTAGAGGAGATAAGTTATCTCCTAATACGAGGAAACACTTTATTTTCAACTTAAAATTATAATCCTAGTAAACTAAACTTTCACAGCTTGAAAAATCTTATTATATAAGGTAATATAGCATCTTATATGGGAAACTGCTATCACAAGTTTTCTATTGCCTTTTTTCTTTAATATCTCATTCCAACAATGTGAAACAGTTGTTACTTTTCCTACATCTGAGATAATAATATGATCTTGGTCTAACATGTCACTACAAAAATGGAACAAGGAAACCATAGCATTAGGTACAAATCATATTTACATGTTCTTCCTTTCTTAATTTGGAGTGATCCCAACTAAAAGGTTCTTAGCTACTCATATCTACACAATGTAAGAATGATAGGGAAATATAGTCATGAGGTGATAGAACCACACACAATCGAGTAACAATTATCACACACAATCGAGTTTCAATGAACTAAGTGAGCTAAACTCTCTAAAGATAATCTAAAAAAACAAATTACAATTGGAAGTAGTAAAGTGGTGTACAGATGAAATGGTTTAACACTCCTTAAATAGTGTTATGATGCTGGCTTCTGTGCTAAACGCATTGTTGTTGCGTTGAGCATGGGATCCAGCTATCTTGGCACAACGTTTGGACTCAACAGTCTGCGCTGAGCATGACCTTTTGTTGAACTAGGTTGCGATGAGTGTGGAAGCGGCACTTAGCGTATTCTAGACAATGGCTAATTGATTAATTCATGCTATTTTGTCCATCATAACCCTACAAAACTACTTGGAAGCAAACTTAGCCCAAAATTTGATCATTTAATCATGTATGAGTATTTTTCCAATAATTAAGTTGATTAGGTTGTAAAGTGATATAAAAGTTAAGTGTTCTTTATATATCAATTTAACACTTAACAGCCTGGGGTTGTAATTTATAAATAGGGAGGAAGTGAAGAAGAATATGACTTCACGAAAAAAAAACCTATTTTGTCTCTAATAGAGTTTTGATAAGACCTGTCCTCAAGAAACCCCCTATGAACTTTAAAAATGTAGAAAACTAAATATAGCTCATTTGCATATCTTTGGGTGTAAAGGTTTTGTTCTTAATAATAGAAAATATAATATTTGTAAATTTGATGCAAAATGTGATGAAGGCATGTTTCTTGGTTATTCTCTGACTAGTAAAGCATATAGAATTTTAATCAGAGAACTTTAACCATACAAGAGTCTATACATGTATTATTTGATGAAACTAACTCCTCCAAGTAGGAAAAAGTTGTTTTTTATGATGATTTACCAAGCACATCGCAAAGTGTAGTTCCAACTATTGAAGAACTCAATGATATTGAGCAAATAAAATTTAATGATGATCTACCTTAACAAGAAGGGCAAATACATTCTGATTTATTAAAGGAATGGAGAACCCATAGAGATCATCATATTGACAATATCATCAGTGACATAAACAAGGGAATATCCACTCAACTTAATTTATGTGATGCATGTTTTAATATGCCATTTGTCTCTCAAATAGAACCATCTAAAATGGATGATACTATTAAGTATGAACACTGTATTCTTGTTATGCAAGAATAGCTTAATCATATGGAGAGAAACCCGATTTGGGAACTTGTTCCTAAACCTAGTAATAGGCAAGTCATAGGAACTCGTTAGGTATTTAGAAATAAATCAGATGAAAATGATATTATTATTACAAATAAGGTCATGCTAGTAGCCCAAGGCTATATCCAAAAGCAGGGAATTGATTTCGATGAAACATTCACTCATGTGGTTAGACTTGAGGCTATAAGACTATTATTAGTTTATGCATGTTCATTAAACTTTCAACTTTATCAAATGGATGTTAAGAGTGTCTTTTAAGATCGTTATATATAAGAGGAGGTCTATGTTGAATAACCTCCTAATTTTGACGATTATAAATACCCCTCCTATGTATATAAATTTAAAGCAAGCTCTGAGGACTTGATATGATAGACTTGTTAATTTTTTATGTGAAAAGGGTTTTGAAAAAGGTAAGAACGATACTATATTCTTTATTAAGAAAATTGATCATCACATACTACTTATTCAAATCTACGTTTATGATATTATTTTCGGTTATACTAACCATGATTTGTGTAATGTAATATGTTTATACTATCTCTTCATGTAAGAGAGAAATAGAATTAGGTGTCCTTCATGTAATATGTCTAATTCTCTCATAAACATATTACAGTCATTTTATTTGATTACTTGCTTGTCCTTCACAAAAACAACAAAGGGAAGAGATAGAGAAAATTATTGAAAAGATATAGAATATGGCTGATATAGACAATAACTAATTGCTTAAGGATAAATACAGTACCTAATGCGTGAAGTCTGTAATCCACTATTGTAGAAAAAATTGTTCTTGGAAAATTATAGGAATTCGGAATCAAAAGTGATATTATTGTAATTGACTACTTTCATTTGGGCACATCTTCTGTCTCACCAAATTTGTCATTTCATATGTCCCTTATTGTAATTTGGTTAAAACATATATATTTAAGCTAAAAGTTTAATTATTCAGTTATTTTTTAATTAATCACATAAAATAACACATTTTATTTTATAGAACAGAAGATTTGTTTCATTATCTCTCAGGGAAGCAAAAGTGTGATTGAAATTTATGTCGGCTAACACATTTATCATTGAGTATTAAATCTATGCCCTGACAGTGTAAAGATGTATACACAGTAAGTACATCATCTATCGTTCATTTGGATTATTTTTCTGAAAAGTCAATGATGATTGAAAATGAATGTTGAATGATGCAGTGATAGTGTATACATCTTTTTCTTTTTACCATTTAGGACAAGATTTCTTGAACAAATTTTTTCAGACCTCCAAAACTACCCATCTTTATCATTAACCATTGAAAAAATTAATGATGAACATATGTTTACTTTATCCTTAAAATGAGAGACCTCGAAAAGAGGAACCCTAATTTATTAAGCTGATATACTCAATGCGAGTTCATGGGTAGAAAGTTAAAATGCCAAACCAATTTTAACAATAGTTTTATTGTGGTTACTAAATGCACTCAATTTCTCTATTAATACTATGTATTTTGTTACAGTCTTGATTTGACTTTTATTTTTATAAACTTGTGATTGGTAAATATGAACTATAAATTGACAAATTAGAGTATAAATATTTTTCACAATATAAAAAAACAAATAAAGTAGTTAGGACTCTCCTGAATGTAAAAAAGTTTTATACAAACAGTGATAACTTAAAAGAGAATAAATAAACTGTGGTATAAGAAGATAAATTATCTCATTCAGCCATTAAATCATGATATATATCATATTTAATCATTTTTTATAAAAATATTTCTAAAACAAAACAATATATGTCATACTTTTACTGGCTAGAGGAGATAAGTTATCTCCTAATACGAGGAAACACTTTATTTTCAACTTAAAATTATAATCCTAGTAAACTAAACTTTCACAGCTTGAAAAATCTTATTATATAAGGTAATATAGCATCTTATATGGGAAACTGCTATCACAAGTTTTCTATTGCCTTTTTTCTTTAATATCTCATTCCAACAATGTGAAACAGTTGTTACTTTTCCTACATCTGAGATAATAATATGATCTTGGTCTAACATGTCACTACAAAAATGGAACAAGGAAACCATAGCATTAGGTACAAATCATATTTACATGTTCTTCCTTTCTTAATTTGGAGTGAAGGGTTTCATTCTTCTGGCGTTATGTTCATTGCAAGGCCTTTTATCGCATGCCGGCATTGAAACCTGAGAAGAGAAAAGAGGACACAAGTCAGTTAGAAGTGAGCAATGGCAAGTGATATAAGGGTCAAAAAGTGGAGGAAAAATACTAGAGAATAACAACAATAAAACTTTTATTCCACTAAGCGGGGTCAACTACATGGATCGAACGACGTCGTAATGCTCTATTAGAAATCATGTTCATTGATAATACCAGAGAAGATGAGGAAAATTATAATACTGGTAGATTGTAAAATAGAATGGTATATAATATGAAGAAATCTCAAATGTTCAATAGCAAAAGAAATTTATGGTCCCCTGGCAAACAACAATAGTCTGCTTAGACATAACATGACAGTTCTAAAATGCAAGAAAAAACTCATAATGATGAATGAATTTCCAGTTATGGGTATTGAGCATTTACTTCAAAGAACTGAATTTTTTTCAATGGACAGTTATATCTGTAAAAGAGAATGGGGTTCATTTACTTAAAATGACGGCTCAGTGCACGAGACTCCTACTTAATGGGGTCTGGGAAGATAGATACATACATCCTTAACCCGCTAGCGAAGATGTAAGTCAATACCTAATACTAGAGAAAAAATAAAACACGCAATTTGGCTAGCAGCACACAAGGAAATTAATCTAACAACAAAGCAACCTCACGAGATAATATTCATAACATGTGAAAGATACCAGATTAAATCTTCTGAGGTAGGAGCAGCTGTTTCCTGATCCTGATTTCGGCACTTAAACAGTAGCCGTAGAGGCACAACCTATGGTGACAATACAATTCAGTTGCAGGCAATACATGCAAAATAACATGAGAAAAACTAAAATAACTGAAATATAGCATTTATGACTTAAATTAAACACAAGTATTAAGGCAACTTTAAAAACTCATATGCTACATTAAAGTTTAGGAAGCAGCAAACATAAATAACACCTGCTAACTTCTTTACCAAAAAAACAAACAGCACCTGAAGCCCTATGCAAACAGGCAAGAACATATACTTCCTAATTTCCAACATCCAAAAAACAGAGTATGGAATTCCATGTGCATTAGTTTACCTTTCTGTTACACCTAAAATCACGTTTAGGAAGAAAATGTAGAGGCTGATTGAAAGAAGAAGGTGCCTTAACTAAAACGAACAATTTCATAGGACCTACAATGGAACAAAAAAACAAGTATAAGCATCATGTTATTATGTGGCAAATTCAAACAAATAATGAGGCAAGATGGAGATTAATGTTTATCTGCTGATATGAAGAAGCAAAATGGATTAAGTACCAGGATAGGTGACTGACCCAACACCTTTTGATATCAATGTCCGAATTGCCTGTTACATAAAAATGAGAGATAATCTCCAACAACCATATTTGAATATTTACTTTGAAATGAAAACAAAAGCAAGACCCAAACTGGTCCCTCAAAAAATGAACAGGGGCACTTTTGGTCTCTAGAAAAAAGAGCTAACCAATTTAATCCTTCAAAATACAAAGTGGGAAACATTAGCCCTTCCATTTGGTTGAATGAAAATTTTCAAGGATAAGTTGGCACACAATTCAATTATTAGAGACTATTTATGTCCCTAAAAAATAATGGAATGATTGAAGTATCCTACATTTGTAATCTTGAGGAACTAAGTAGTTAGTTTTAGGAGACAAGTTTGGGCCTTTATACTATTTGTATTTTTGCGAGCTAAATTTTGGAGAGGAAAGAATAGAAAGGAAAGACTTAAAGACATGAGATACACTTACGAGATGGTTGTGCAGCCTTTTATTTCCATTTCTTCCCCTCTAAAATTCAACTCGCAGACGGACCCTAAGAGTCCGTTTGCGAATTAGGTTTTTGAGGGGAAAATGATAAATGGAATATTTCAGAATCATCTCATAAGTGCATTCCACGTCTCACAAGTTTTCCCTCCCCCTGTAGAACTCATAGTCTGTTAACGAGTTGGGTTTTGGAAGGAATGAAGGAAAAGGGAAGGCTTCAGAATCATCTCACAAATGTATTTCATGTCTCTCAAACTTTTCCCTTCCCTCCACCACCCTCCAAAAACCAACTTGCAAAGAGACCCAATGAAAAAAAATGATTACAAGAACCTTTCTTGAAAGGGCATCGGCAGCTTTAGTCCTAGCAAAATCATCTGCAACAATGGGAAGAGAAGTTCCATGGGAAAATTGTAAGATATAAAGGTGGTGAGGTCGTAATGGTGTAGCTCCAAGAGCAAAAATCACTTCTTCAACGTTGGGAATAAGTTTAATTGCAGTTTGTATATTTGAAAATGCACTCATCAACTTATCCATCCTCTTGATTCCACGCTTGATATCTCTCATTTGGCTCAAATGTTTTCTCCGAAATGATGCCTTTGCTTCACTTCCCATTTCCATCTCCTGGGATTAACAAAATCAGCCTCTAAATTCAATTCCATATATAATATAGGTGGACATATACCTTTGGTCTATACACGTAAAAACGAAATTTAATTCAGTTCTCATATAAATTTGGTACCTATATTTTATCTCTTTCACAACAAGTACCAAATTCAAATAATTGTACATATAGGTACCTATTTTTTTAAATTTTACATATAAGAACCAAGAGAAAATGACTAAATAAGCAGCAAAATCAAATTGTATTTTTTAAATCTGATATTTAATATTAGTCTTTAATATGTTTTTTTCTATATAATTTTTTCCCTAGCTTTTAACTCTCGATAATGTATCAACACCACAATTGATCACATCAGTAAATATTGTATGACACATGTCACATTCAATATTTACTAGCCACATCATCCTTATCGATAAAAATCAAATTTTTGGAACATATGAGTATCAAAACCAAAAAAAAAACTATTGAAGAGTAAAACCAAAACTCGCTGAGCTATATTTAAGCCTTAATATTATAACTTCCCACTGTGTCCTTAAGAATAATTTTCAATTTGACGTCTTTTTTTGGACTAAGGGTATCTCATCATCACCACGTAAGCAACTAATTCGTTTCGGGATTCGTGATTGTCTCTGGCAACAAGTGTCGCTCCAGAACTCTGGAGCTTTTGGTCATCCAATTTGGCCTCTTTAATTTAACACTAATAAACAGAAAAGACCAAGCTGAAAGTAATTGCACATAAAAAATAATCATAATGAGAACCAAATTGAAAAAAATGAGGACTCATATAGGGACCAAAAGTATATTTTAAATTGAAAACCTGAGAAACTAAAAGGAATTGATAGATAAATAAATACCAGATTTTTATATTGAGAATGCAACGAATCAAATTCAATGCTCATATCTTGTACAGTGCTGCACCATAAACCAAATAATGAAAACGATGACATGTACATGAGATATTGAAAATTGAAGGGAAAAAGAGAAATTACGAAGGGATTTGATGGTGCATGTAAAGAAGAAACCCTAGAACATCAATGATTGTGTGGAACACTGAGGATCCATCCAATGTTGTTGTCGACACTGTTTCTGATTCTGATTCATTCATCACGAAAGTGGAATCTCAGAGAGAGGGGTGAATTCAAATTTTGAAGTATTGGGCCAATTTATAATTGTCTCGTCCAAAATCTACTATGTTATATGCAGCTACACTGTAACAGAGAGTTTTTAACGCTGCAATAATAAATAAATATAAATATAAATGAATGATAAATAATATATTTAATGTGTATAAATATTTACATTAATCATGCATATATATTACACTCTATCATCTCTTTCTAAGTGTAGTCATATCATACAAATCAACTAAATTATTTAGTTTTATGTTTTCACTAAAATTGTTATTCCTATTATACCGTTTTTTCTTTATTGTATTTCATATTAGGGATGAGAGTGTCTCACTCCATTTGCTCACCCAATTTAGCCTCATAAATTAGACATGCATATGGTTGGATTTCATCAAATATAGGCATAAATTCATGTTAAAAAATAAAACTCAATCAATATTTAGGATTGAGTTGGGAAATTGTTTGTTAATTACCTGTCTCAACTCAATTTTTTTCACATTTAACTTTTGTTTATTTGTGTTTGATCAATCGTATACAATATTATCTACTTAACCCAGACTAGATAGTACATTCGATTGCACCAATATATCTACTTATAGAATGTTATCTTTTAATAATTTTTTATGGTAATTTTGGACACTCTTGTGCCAATGATTTACTTCAAAGTACCTATATCATTTGATATATTATTGATTATCTAATTTTTTATCATATATACAGATATAGAAATGTTTCATAAAGTATTTGCATGTATACCAATTTATATGTCGAACTACATATATATTGTTAAATTTTAACTTTATTGGTAAAATTAGTCTTTTATAAAAATAATGTTAAATTAATATCAATGAGAAATTCTAGCTCATGTATTTTGTTCTAACTTTGATTATTAGATCATTATCATTTTATTGTATATAAATATCAATATTATTACATTAACCACTTTTAACTCTTAAACTTACTTACTTATCTCTTTCTTCTCAATCAAATTTGTATTTTGATAGTGATTTCCTCCGAATATCAACATTGGTATCCTATATTGTTGCATTGCTACTACTGTGAGTTTAATTGCAACGACTTCCTTATTAGCCGATTAGTAATATAACAATATATTTATATATGGTCAATTTCATAAACTAGTAAATCTTGAGGGGTAATTAGGAATAAAAAATAGTTCATAGTAGTTACTTGAAAAGGCATAAGGTTTTAAGAAATACTTAGAAATCAATGATTAATTTCACTAAGCGAAATGACTAAGAAAGATGTAGAAATCAATGATTTGTTGATGAACATGATTTATAATAGATCATTATGACATTATTTAATCAATGTTGTTAATCTCGACTACTGGAATTAAGACTTAGTCCAAAAATTAGTGTTGTCAACATTTAGGATCACATAAGTCTTTAAATATACTATTGAATACACGTTCAAAAATTAGAAATTCATCTTCCAAATATGGAAAGACTCTACAAGTGTTGTTTCCTAGATTTTGAAGTAATATGAAGAGCTTCATACAAGTTTGACCGGATTACCTTTTCGAATACTATCAAATGTATCATTTATCCTATGGGTAAGGAACTAACCCTTTTAGAATGTGTGGCTACCTGCCTAAGAAGTATTGTTTCCAAGAATCAAACCCCTGACATTTTAGTGTATCTGGGAATCTAGCGAAACTTTAAATCCCTAGACCAATGCCTGTTTGACCATATAATAATTTGCCAACATATTTGTCTTCCTCAACATGAATTGAAGATCTAAATCCAACCTTGCACTAGCAAAATATATGAATATTGTTAACATAGCATTTTGCGTAATCATCAAGAATAGATACTTACGGTGTAGTACAAGAGTAATGAAGCAAGATAAAAGAATTTGTGGATTGTTACAAAATGTATAAAAGGTATCGTTGGAAACATAACCTTGTAGCTTTTCAATAATTTATAACTCTTTGGTTCATTCAATAAGCTATTAGTGCAATTCGATGAAATAAAACTGAATGAAACGTAACTTTTAACAATAGAGCTTGGAATGTTTGAAAACTAACTTTTAGAAAATTAGGTCAATTAGCTTCCCAAAAACTACAAAAAAATTCAATGATGAATTAATCTGGTTTACCCTATAAAATTCTACCAATTTACATCAATTGCACCACATTAAAATACCTAATAATTATAAAGTTAAACAAATATGAAATTATAAAATTACAAATAACTTTACTAACGATTTTTATTATATTTAATTATTTCAATTAATTAATAATATATAAACAAACAATAAATAAATATTAGATGTAATTTTTAATTGTTTAATAAATTTTAATTAGTTTGACAACAACTTTTACTGAACAGATTCAGCTCAATCATTTGCCACACTTTCAAACAGTTACAAATTCACTGCTGCGCACTACAAGTTCATAAACACACGCCAATTTTGCTAACATACCATAACTTATAGCATAGAATAAAAAGCAGAAGGTGAACCTCACGTCACAACAATGCTAAGGGTAAATTTAACCTCCAATATACAAGGTACCTCGTTTTTATATTACATTATCTCAAGCCCATCTATAATAACAAATCTCAGCTGCAGCTACAACTACTATTTCTATAACCACACAACATATATTCCTAAATTCATCAAAAACAACTCCTTCCACATGATGATCTGCCCTCAAAACTAACCAGATCATCATGTCCCTGAAAAATGAAGTGTCCTGCAAATATTTTCAACGTTGAGCAAAAGTTACAACAATTGGAAATTCTGCACCTAGAAAAACTTATACAACTTACCAATGCTTACTGACGGGTTTACACTCACGGTTTAAATAAAAATCGACGAAGTGGAATGGCAGCATAATTATTCGAGTTGTTGTTATACACCATAACGTCTCAATGCATTGCTTAAGCTTGGCATCACATTATATGCCTGATATGATCTTCTTAGTTCAATAATGGAGCCAACCTGCACCAACAAAACCAGTGTCTACATGTAAAACATGACACTTGAACCAAACCCACTAAATACGGAATGGAAATGACCGAGTCATGACATAAGAGACCAACTTAATGCTGCCAAATTGAAATTGCCCCAATGGCAATTGAAGCCAGATAAATAAAGCTGGCATCAATTTATTGCCTGATAAGTATTATAAATGAGTTTGCAGACAAAATACAAGTACAAGATGGGGAACCCTTCTGGCACTTACAATAATTAGAACTGATGTAAAACCAATAGCAAATCCAGCATTAATACGCCGTAAATAGTGATCAAGAATACTTGATGTAGTGGCTAATACACTTAACAATAAACCCCCTGCAAAGTTTCCAAAAAGGTAATGGATTAACAGCAAGTAATAAGAATCATAGAATTCAAACTAGGGAATTGAAATAAGGCCAAAATTACAGTCTTTCACCAGTAACAGACCCCAAAATCGCGTGGATGCCTGAACCTTTGTGAGGTATTCTATAGTAGCCTTCCCTGGCTTTATGTTTGGTATTCTTGCACCCATCTTATTTAAGTAATCAGCAATTTCCTTTGGCAAGTTAGCCTGTGAACAATTAACACATAAAAGGCTATTTTACAAGATAGATACAAGTCACTATAATTTTAAATTACAAGTTTACAACATATAATGGCAACAGTTTAATGATGAATCAAACTACGAATTCCACAGATTTGACAACACACATTAATTGCATTTAAAAAATCATAATCAGAATCAGCAGTTGACATCATTGCATAGATAACCGCTCTGATATCCAATCCAGCCCATTGTCTATCTTCAGGAATGAAAGTGTTAATGTAGCCTAGAGCTTACTTTTAATCCATGTACAATCTTTTCATATATATTATATGTAAAAATTATAAAAAATAATAGCTTATAACAAATGTAACTACTTAAAATACAGACTAGAAACTCCATATATCAAGTAGAATTCTCAATCATACAAAAGCAATAAAAGAAACTTACAATATCAAATATATTGAATAGGAAGACAAAAAAAGCGTAAATGGAGTAGTAGACCCATGGCTCAGCACCAATAGAAGTTTCAGGGTTCAACATCTCCTTGACACGCTCCCAAAAAGGTGACTTAAGCAGACTGACAAAATAATAGTCATTTTAGAAATTGCACCTCATAAGAAAATAGAAAATCAAATATCACTTTTCATACAAGCATCATATTATCAGAGAGAGAGAAGAATGGGCAAGTGACGGACAGACAGAGTGACCTAAGGTACTGGCATCATATTATATTGACAAACTTACATTATTTGAATACTCGTTGAATTGCAATATAAATTTACTTCACTTATGGGATGAACATACCTTGCAAGAATGGCTGGAAATGCCAAGAGGTAAGTGGTGGTAAGAACAGGCTGCATTCCTGAGGGATTAATATTGAAAGGAATGTAGGGCTCCACTTCTGTAATCGGTGATTCCTCCCTATTTCAAATTGTAAGACAATGAAAATGTGAACAGTCTGCATCAGTACACTGAGAATTATCATTTAATCCTTCAGATAGACATGGAAAATATCTGCTGCCATAAATAAGGACAGAAATTCTATCAGAATGCCATGTTCTCTTCAATAGAGGCATTTAACAATGTTCCTCATGAACAAACATATCAACAAAAAATGTTAACAGTACAACTTTTTACAAGTGATAGAATATCAAAAGTCTGGTAAAAATTAAACTTTTTCATGGGGGAGAACAAGATTCAATTGCTGGGACAAAGGCAACGGCAATACCTAGCAGCAGAAGCAAGTTTAAAACCATAGTACTGAAGCTTTACTTTCCTGCAACCTTCAGTTACTACAACTGCCCACATAGTGACTGTAGTGAAGATACCCAACACTGCAAGCACATATGGCCACCAACTCACAGAACTCACTGCAATATTAAGAAATATAAATCAATGAAACTACAAATAATTGAAAGAGTTACATAACTTTGGCTATTTCCATCTGATTGAAGTTGTATAACAGTCCAAAACTAAATTGCAATCTAAGCATCGTCCACGCTCCAATTGCTATCTCACTTAAATTGTTATTCTCATCCAAATGAGTTAGTACTACAAAAGTTCCTCCAGAATAATCTATTCCTAATCTTTTTGATCGTTCTCTCTCTTCTATTTTTGGGTATGCATATGCATGCTGAGATCACCTTTAAAAAATTAAAGGAATATGCATCTCAAATGTAAAAGTGGCCGGCCTAAAATTGCAATTTTCCAGATGTCATGCAAGTTACTTCAAAGTGTCAAAATTAAGCATGGGCTATGAGAGTGAGGAACATAAAGAAAGAGAGAAGGCATAGAATTTCAAATGCATCAATGTGCATCCTGTAGAGTACCTGAAAGCTGAGTAAGCATTTTGTATAATGTCTCCATATAACCCGTCAGTATTCCCACACATATAATAAGAGATGAACCTTGACCTGTAAGAAGGCATTATCAGTCACAGAAGAATGATCTGAATTATAAAAGCAGACCTTCATTATCAAGAATGTCTTTCAAACCAAAGAAGAATAAAGAACAATCAACATCTGCCCATCTTTTTGCAGCATAGGAAAGAGCCAAATTTTGCAGACTATATATACACTCTGGTTATCATTTAAAAATTAGCTTCCAAACTCAAATTAACAGCTTTGTCATGAGAAGAGTACCAAATCCAGATTCTGTTATAGTATCACATATCCATGTAATAGTCATTGCACCACAAACCAGCAAAGCAGTTGTCAACATTACGTGCCTGACACTGCAAAGGCAACAAATGTTTTAGCAAAAACAAAACAAATGTCTGAACAAAAAGAATTTGGATTTGGAGACACTAGTAGTACTATCTAACACCATAGTAGCAAAGACACTGCTATGTACATCAATGATTAAGACTATCTAAATACATTTTCTGGGATTATAATGAATGGAAAATCATTTATTTAGTTTTACTTGTAATATCATCTTGTGAGGAAAACAATACTCTTCTATAGACATTACCAATAGTTAGCAGCGTGAATTGAATAAGGAATCGAGTAGCAAGAAACTATTACACCTTCCACAATTGCAAAGCCAAGTGACATCCACCACCTGAAATGTGTAAAACAATTCATTAGTTGAAACTATGGATAATATGCAAGGGAATTAGAAAAACAATGTGTAGAAAGAAATTAGCTCACTGCTCAAGATGGATAAATAGACACACACATATAACTCTTTATCTTCTCATGTCCATCCAGACCTTCTTTCCGCAGCTTTACTAAAGAAGGAACAACATGACAGAGTACCTGCTCATGAATATCTTGTATAAATGCAGTTCATAAATGCAAAAACTTCAAAATAATAATAATTGAAGACAGTTGTTAGGACTAAGCACATGAGGAGAACACAACCCAAAAGACTAGTCTATTAGGTGGGAGAACCTCATGGCTTAAATGCCATATTGAGTTTGTTATTCTACTCAACGTGAGACTCCTAACATTGTCGCCCCCTTTAAGGGCTGATATCCACGGCGGCTTTCACTCTATCGACACTGACCCGATGGTAGCCCTTTCTCTTTTGGCGGCTTCACTCATTTATCAGTATTCGGTAATGTAACTTAATCCAGCCTATAGGTAGTCCTTTCCGTGACACAACTCTCAATGAAAGCATCAATTGTTAGGACTCAAGCACATGAGAAGAACACAACCCAAAAGACTAGTCTATTAGGTGGGAGAGCCTCATGGCTTAAATATCACGTTGAGTTTGTTATTCTACTCAATGTGGGACTCCTAACAACAACACACTTTATTATAGTTTATATAAGAAAATGGACATCTGATTGAGAAGCTTAGTTCTCTCTACAACCAAGCACTTCATAGCATAAGATGACGGTGATGATAGAAATAATTCTTCTTTAAGAGATTCTACTTACAAAAGCTCCTTACATAATTAAAAGCACTGAGAGCAAAAAGATGAAAGAATAGAAATTTGTATATAACTAGCAAAAAATTAAATAACCTCTTGCCTTCGAAGTAATAGAAAGTAAAATCTTGCAACAAATATCTGCCCAAATAACTCAAAAAATGAAGGTAGTGTACCCTAAAAAAATGAAAGAATACCTGCATAATAATGGAAGCTATTATCTGAGGACTGATTCCAAGCTGGAAGATAGATAGCTTGAGTTCAGAGGTAAAGTCACCAAGTTCATCTGCCAAAAGCTATATGAATGTCTGTTCATATGTATAAAACTTGGAAAAATAACCTTGCAATAAAGAATAGAACTATGATTCAAATTTTCCATGCAATTCACATGTTGCCTTGAGATGTAATCTAATTTGGGGCTATGATGCACGGATAATTCAATATCCTTCATGTATCCGTATCATACTGATACTCTTCGATAATTTAATCGATATGTATCCATGGATTATCTTTATTTTTTTAAATAAATAAATTATAAATCTGATAACATATACTCTGTGCTAGTCTTAATGTTTTTCCGATACCTTCCGGGCACTCAAACTATAATATTCATAGACTATAACATTCATTATTTTATACACTTAAAATATCAAAACTATAACAAGGAAGATGATGTTACTAAAAGAGAATACAATTTTTTTATATTAGAGCACTACAACACCTAGAGCTTCTTTGTTTAGGATTCTCCTAAAACGTTTGAGGCATAAACATTTTTCATTCTAAAGACTAAAAAATTCAGCTTCTTAATGTAAGCCTTCATTTCCTGAGGCCTAACCAAAAAGCTTTAAACATCATAAGTGATTTTTTAAGGGTTAAAACTTAAAAGTGTTAACAAACAGTCTCCTAAACAACTTTAACTAAGCTCTATCCTAATAAAAAATTCACCCAAATATTTCACTCCTTATAAGTCTTATCCTTCAATTGCCAATGAGCATCAAGAGTATTCATATTTATTCATTAATCGGAATCTATTTTGAGTAGCTTTTGATTAATACGAGTAGCTTTTGAAGTTAAAAAAAAAGACTATTTTGATTTTAACCAAACACAAAAAGTTTCTTTTCTACACCAAAATCTATAAAAGGCGGTCACTGCTTTACACAACCTAAAAAACATTTCTTTCTTAAGCTTAAACAAATGAACCTAAGTTGTTTTAGACCCTTGATTTGATCTCAAATGCATTAAAATAAAAATTCACTAATAGTAAAACAATGGATACACACAGTGTTTTAAATTGCACTCTGTTGTGAAAGTCTCCACAACTGTTGAACGAGGCAATGACACAGCAACCACATCCACAGTTTAAAACACTCAATAAACCCTTACTTATTCGTTAAATACTCAAATTGACTCTAGAGAAACTCAGCATTGTTCGGCAACACTAGTTTATAGTTTTGCCGAACAAAGCTCTTTCCTGAGACATATATATATATATATATATATATATATGCATGTAACTAACTTACCGGAAGAGCCGGAGACAAAGCTCATGTAATCATCAGGAATCAACCTTCTGTCAAATCCAGGTAAAGGAATAAAATAACCAACACGACTAATCACAATCAACACTGCTGTCACAAACAACCTCCTCCGAATTTCGCTCTTGAAAAACGACTCAGCAGCACCATTAATCACAGAACTCAACCGTACAAGATTCAGAAACATATTCTTATACTCTCTATTAGGTTTCAATTTCCCAACACCACCATGAGATTCAACAATAATCGGTTCTTGATTGCTAACAAACACTCTCTTGTTCCGTTTCAGCGAAGGAAAATGGATATTGATGGCGTGAAGTGGAGGACTAGGTCCATGGTAGTTGAAACGGTGAAAATTGATGCGTTTTGCTGTGATAACAAGAATAGTGAATTGATTGAAAATGAAACTGTGACAGTGGTTATATATAAGGAAAAAAGGGATTTGAATAATTGATTACGAACCTGATATTAAGGTGTGTCGATAGAAATGGTGATGAAGAACAGAGGAGAATCGTGTTGCTTCCATTGATTGCGGAGAAAGAAAGAGGAAGAGGAAGGGGTTTTGTGCTTTTAAACCCTTATCCGGGTTTGGGGTGAGTTAAATCGGGATTTTAGGCCCATACATGGCCGGTTAGATGTTTTAATTAAGTCACACGAGGTCCTTATTGGTAGGGGTGTTCGCGGTCCATTTGGATCGGTTTTTAGGTAAAAAATGATCCGATCCAAACACGTAATTAACATGCGGTCTGGATCGGTCTGGTCTGTTTATATTAAGATATCCGGTCCAATCCGATCCAAATATAATATGCGGTTTTGGTTCGGTTTGGATCGGTTTTTTTTTATAAAATATTAAAATTGCACTTATATTCAAAACTCATAAAAATGACTAAATATTAAGCATAAAACAACAATAAAAATAATGTTCAAGAAAATTAAAATAATATTAAAATGTATGCAACAATAGTATAAGTAAACAACATCATAAAATCATAATAAACAGTAAGACAATAATAATAAAAGTAAAAATTAGTAATAACAACAACAAGATATCAATAATAACAAGACAACAAGATATCAATAACAATTATATGAGCACGTGTAACGTAATTTTAATAGTTACAATGTTCTACCGATGATTAATAACAATAATACTTTCACATCAATAAAATTGATAATAAAACACCTAGTCAGAATAACACTTGAATCCTCTTCATTTGGTTGTGGGATTGATTTAAGTTCTAAAACAATGTATCAAATATAATCAATATGATTTAAAACATAGCAACATATATATAAGTGTTTGTTATAGAATATAACAAATAAAATATAGGTACAATTTTGGAGTTGGGACTTAAGATTAAGTTTGGAAGACACTTGAAAGTATTACACACTTAAATTTTACATACAATTTCGGTCCGGTCTGGATCGGTCTAGATCCAAGAGGTGAAACCAAAATCCGGACCGGACCAATCGGTCTTTAAAAAATAAGTCCAACACGATCCAAATGCATTCGGTTTTTGCGGTTTCGGTCTATTTTGGATCGGTTTTCGGTTTTATTATTGGACCGGTCTGGATTTGAACACCCCTACTTATTGGGAGCACGTTTGTGCTAGATTCAATATCATGTGTTATTAACTGTGATCTATGAAGCACGGATTCGTCAAACACCCTCACGTGTCGGTGTTTGACACGTATCCGACACGGATACGCTCAGATTCGCAAAAGATACGTATCCATAGAGTATCCAAAAATTAAAAAAAGTAAAATAAAATAAATAAATATTAAGACACGTATTCGATTCGTTTTTAATAAAATATAGGATATATGGATTCGTTTTCAGCAAAATATAGGATATATAGATTCGTTTCTAATAAAACAGGATAAGATAGATTCGTTTCCAATAAAACATGATAAGATAGATTCGTTTTCAATGAAACATGATAACATAGATTCGTTTTCATTAAAATAGGATAAAATATATTTGTTATGGAGGGCAATGATTTTAGGATAGATTCGTTTTCATTAAAATAGAATAAGATAGATTTGTTATGGAGGGCAGTGATTTTAAATTTCCATATTTTTTACTTTGGGTATTTTGATTTACACTTATAATTTTATCATATTTTATACGCGTATCCCTGAACGTAACGTATCCTGTATTTTGGAAAAAATACGTGTCGACGTATCGAATACGTATTGTACCCGACACACGTATCAGTATTCGTGCATCATAGACTATGATTGATTGAATTTTTTTATCAAAATTACAATTTTAATTATTAAATATTTATTTATTCAATCATAATTAATGATATATGTAGTGGTATAAATATTGGAATAGAAGATTTGATCTAGTTTTTATTCATCATGGTGTTCTTTATTTCAAATAATTAAAATATATTCTTAGGAACCACATTTTCATTAATGATGTTATTAGAATTATTATTTACAAGTATTTTAAAAAATGTTTAGTTGATGATGTGTATTCTTGGGAATATATGTCATAATTCCTAAAATAACCCTAAAATGTTCATATTGTAGACAAGATTGTATATTCACGCCTTAGGTGATTTAGATATGTGTGGAGGAGACTATGATAAGCTATAGGGGTGAGCATGGATCGGGTTGGGCTGAGTAAGTCTTGTCCCTAACTTGACCCTAAATGTTGGTCGAGTCATATTTTGAACTCGAACTCGACCATAGACCCGAAGCTAACCAGATCCAAAATATCGATCGGGTCAACCTTTAAACTTGAACTCGAACCAGGCCCAATTAAATATAATGCATACTCATTTTATATAAAGTCTTCTCAATATTACTTATTATTAAGGATATATAATTTGACATATGAAATAATATATATATATATATACTATTAATCATGTATATATAATGAAAAATTAGAGAATCAATGATACTTTCGACCAAAGAGATATCATTACTCTATACTCAATTGAATGTCAGATAAGATGACAAACTAAGAGGATGTGAAGAGTATAAAGAGAAAGAGAGACACCGAGATTTATATTGGTTCACCTTCTAGTCCATTGAATATTACGTCTAGTCCTCTTGTAAATACAAGAGATTTCAACTATGATGAATTGCCAATCGTTATAAATCTCACCCTTTGTCTCTAATCACCACTTCTAAAACAACCATTCCCTTTGACCACGCTCTACGGTGAAATTATATAGAAAATTGATAGAAATTAAAGAACTTGTTCCTAGGAATAGGATTGTTATTATAGTATAATAACTAAACCCACAATCCGTATATGTCAGTCACCAATAAAGGGTGGAAACAGACCAGGTCAAACCAGACTTTACATTAAACATGTCCAACCTATATAGTATGTAGGAGCCTGGACCTGTTTAAAAAAAAAATTAAAAGCCTAGACCTGGCCTGTTTAAAAGCCTAGTCTGACCTATTAGCATATTTAAAAGCTTGTTTTACTATATCATCTTGAAATAGGTCATTATGTCTACATTTAGATAGATTAATATTCCTACTTTTAATTAGAATCTTCTAACCATAACAATTAAATTATATTTTTTATATTAATATTACATATGTATAATAATATTACTTATATTAAAATTGTATAATATGAACATATTACATAATATAATTAAATAGGTCGGTCTGTTAGGCTTAATAGGCCTTTTGGATGGCCTACAACCTGACCTGTTAAAGTAAATAGGCTTTTCAAAAAGCCTGTGTGATCGAGGCCATACCCGATACAAATAATATAACAATTAAAACTGCAGTACTAGGAAGTGACTCCTAAGTCGTTTCCCAAGGATTATCTTTCAAGCAAAGCTTCATACACCTTATACTCACACACACAATGGGGTTTTTGTTGTTGGATAGTATGAACATAAATCAAATTCAGAAATAGTATTTAAACAATGTAATAAAACGGCTAAATCCCTTTGGTTGGTTTGTTCACAACTCAATCCTCAGTTTCAAAAGAACGAACCTCTCGCACGCAAGAGGGGTAAGGCAATTGTGAAATAACATCTATCTTGGCAGGGTCTACCCGATTCTCCTATTTGAGATCACATGCCCCAAAACTATGCCTTGCTCTACTATGAAATGACATTTTTCGTAATTCAGAACAAGGTTAGTTTCAATGCATTTATGAAGAACTCTATCCAGACTATCCAAACATGCATCAAATGAAGATCCATAAAATGTAAAATCATCCATAAAAACCTCTATGTAATTCTCTAAAAAGTCACTGAAAATGCTCACCATACACCGCTGGAATGTACCAGGGGCGTTGCATAGGCCAAAAGGCATCCTCCTATAGGCAAAAGTGCCAAAGGGGCAGGTGAATGTGGTCTTCTCCTGATCCTCAGAAGCAATATGGATCTAGAAGTACCCAGAAAAACCATCAAGAAAACAGTAATGAGATTTACCTGCTAAGCGCTCAAGCATCTGATCAATAAATGGTAAATGAAAGTGATCCTTTCTTGTTGCTTGGTTGAGCCTCCTATAATCAATGCAGACTCTCTGACCTATTTCTTCACAACCTCAAGGATGACTAGATTGTGTCTCCTTTGTGGTTGTCTCACTGGTTTAGCTCCATCTTCCAAGAGTATCCTATGCATGCACATAGATGGGCTAATACCAGGAATATCAGCTAAGGTCTAACCAATTGCCTTCTTATGCTTATTCATCACTTGCAACAACTTCTCCTATTGATCAACATCAAGGGAGGTGGAAACAATAACAGGAAGCTTCTCATCATCATTTAAGTAAGCATATTTGAGGTTTTCAGGCAAAGGTTTAAGCTCCAATACAGGTGCATGCAAAACAGATGGAACCAAAGTATCAGACATTGATTATGCAGCTTGCACCTAGACAAGTAAATCAGATTGCTGTATGATGTCTACAATAATTGGGTCAGTGCAATCTGATTCTACAACATTTGGATCAACAAAAATATGTCGAAACTCATCAGTACAAGAATTACACATTTCAGAATCAGTGCATGTATGACAAGTGTATGAGTCTATCAATGACAGAGAATCAAAATCATTAATAAAATTAGAGATATGCTCATTATTTAACTCATCAAGTAAATCAATATGAAACACAGAATGGTCCTCAGATGGATGCTTCATAGCATCAAAAATATTAAATCAGATCACAATATCACCAAACTGCATAGATAATGTTCCAGCATGGACATCTATCTTGGTTCGGGTTGTTCTCAAAAATGGCCTCCCCAAAATGATAGGAACTGTGTTACGGGAGGATCTCTCTTCCATATCGAGAATATAAAAATCAGCAGGAAAAATATGATCACCAACCCGAACCAAGACATACTCTATCAAACCAACAGGCGAAGCAGTACTCCTGTTTGCTAATTGAATCACTACCCCAGTGGGTTGCATAGGTCCAAGTGAAAGAGACATGAAAACAGACATATGCATAACATTACTCGAAGCACCTAGATCTAGCATGGCAT
>NW_017727825.1:202449-205346 GCF_001865875.1 Lupinus angustifolius | reverse complement strand
AATGGAAGAGGAATGGAAGATGGTTGTACAACACTTGTGGAAGATTCACTAGCAAGAATTTGTTCACTAGTGTTCTCAGTCTCTTGTAAAACCGGGTGCTTCATTTTTGATGCAGCTAGATCAACTTCAACATGTTTGCCCGACCTTAGAGTGATGACACTCACATTCTTCGGGTTGACCACAGTCTGTGAAGGCAACTTATTAGAATTATGATAGTGCAATGTGTTTAATGAAGTAACCATTTGTCTCATCTGGGTAGTCAAATTCTGAATGGATGACTCTTGTCTCTGAATGGAAGCTCTGGTCTCTTGCTGGAATTGCATATTCTACAATGTCATTTGCGTCACCAATTCTTCTAATGAATGATCACTAGATGCAGTAGTAGGATTTCTATTCACTTGTCGTTGCCTCTACTGTTGAATTGGAGGAGGCACATATGGTCTATTTTGTGCAGCATTATTATTCTGAAATGATGGCCCTGGATGAGGCTGTGAAGGATTAGACCATCTAAGATTCGGATGATTCCTCCAACCAGAGTTGTATCTGCTTGATGAAGGATCATAATTCTATTGTTGTTGTTGTTGAGGTCTACTGTTGTAAATATTTGTAGCATAGGCCGGATGGTCACCGGTTTTGGGCTCCAAGAGAGAATGACAAACATCAGCATAATGGTCAGTTGCGGTGCAAATGCCACAAACTCGTGCTGCAAGTGGAGGTTTCTGCTGATTCATGGCAAGTTGAGTGACCAAGGTAGCAAGGGAGTCAATTTGTTTTCTCAAGTTTATCTTGCTTCACCGAATCTGTCCTAACATCGTGGACACCTCTGACTACTATAGCATCACTACTTCTTGCACTGAACTGTTGAGAGTTGGAAGACATCTTCTCAATCAAACCTCTAGCCTCAAAAGGGTTCATATCTCCAAGTGCACCACCACTAGCAGCATCAATGATATTCCTCTCCATGTTGTTCAGACCCTCATAAAAATATTGCCAGAGGAGTTGTTCAGAGATCTGATGATGAGGGCAGCTTGCACAAAGTCTCTTGAATCTATCTCAATATTCATATAAACCTTATGCATGTAGTTGTCTGATGCCAGAAATATATTTTCTGATTGTAGTGGTCCTGGAGGCAGGAAAGAATTTTTCAAGGAAGATTCTCTTCAGGTCATCCCAACTAGTAATAGAACCAGGGGCCAAGTAATACAGCCAATCTTTTGAAAACCAATCTTTTGAAGCGCCCTCAAGTGAATGTGGGAATGCCTTCAAACATATGTGATCTTCTTGGACATCATGAGGCTTCATGGTGGAACATACAATGTGGAACTCCTTAAGATGCTTATGAGGACATTCACCTGCAAGTCCATGAAACTTAGGCAACAAATGGATTAGTCCAGTTTTTAGCACATATGGCACATCCTCATTGGGATACTGGATACACAAGCTTTCGTATGTGAAATCAGGTGCATCCAGCTTCCTTAATGTCCTGTCACATGGGATTGGAGGTGGTTCAGCCATATTTTCAGAGTATGCAACAGAATGCACAGAAACAACAGAATGCATAGAAACAGTAATTTCAGGATTTATTGGATGCAAAGAGTCAGGATTTCCCCTAGTCATGCACTAAATGCAGTAGTAAGAACCATGTAGGACAGTAAGTAAAATACATGTTAAATTTCACTGATCACCCAAAACTTTGCATCAATAAAATCCTAATACCATAAGAAACATCCGCAAAAAGTTCCAGGACAAAACTCAAAGCCTAACTATTTTAATTAAATGCAACAAAATCAAAACAATTGGAAAAATAAACTTGTAAAATAAAAAAGAAATAGTATACAGACTCTTTTTGGATTTTCAGGTGGGCCACTATAGACGCAGTGTGTAGAGAAAGAATCGTTGGATTTGTCTACCCCAAATGCATATATAATATGTCCAATTTTGATCAACGATTCTAAAGTTATGCCAAAAATAGAAAATCAACAATAAAACTAGTCACTACTTGTTTGTATCTCACAACCAGCAGCAAGGTGATTATTTCATGCAAAAATTCAAACCACAACTATATTAACCAACATACACCCGAATCAACCAACATGCAAATAGCTAAACAAGACAACAAACAACAAACAGTGAATGCTATAGGCAGATTTTGAAACCCAAACAAAATGGTTATTCTAAGACATACACTAAACTATACTAAGAACCTTTGACAAGAACCGATAATTCCCCAGCAACAGCGCCAAATTTGATCGAGGCCGTACCCGATACAAATAATATAACAATTAAAACTGCAGTACTAGGAAGTGACTCCTAGGTCGTTTCCCAAGGATTATCTTTCAAGCAAAGCTTCAAACACCTTATACTCACACACACACAAGGGGGTTTTTGTTGTTGGATAGTATGAACATAAATCAAATTCAGAAACAGTAGTTAAACAATGTAATAAAACGACTAAATCCCTTTGGTTCGTTTGTTCATAACTCAATCCTCGATTTCAAAAGATTATTTTCAGACTCCAACCATTAACTTCCAAATTTATTGAGAATTAATTAACTAAGCGATAATCAATTGAAAGTTCCAGAACCTAAACCTCAAACTAGGTGAAATCAGTATAAGCATGAAACGATTAACAAATTCACACGAACTAAGCATTCATGCACTAGAGAGAGTAAATCAACTAAGTGAAGATAAACTCAACCAACCAGTTTCTAAGCAATGGAATTAAGCAAAATTTATTCAGAAATAAGATAGAAGAAATCAACAATAAAGAAACCGAAAATGCATTAATAACAAAACCTCAAGAGTTGTGATACATTACCAAAGGAACTTAGTCCAGAAATTTAGCCTTCCATGGCAATGGAAGAGCAAACCGAAAATGAGAAAATGAAGAAGAGTGA
>NW_017727825.1:134794-202349 GCF_001865875.1 Lupinus angustifolius | reverse complement strand
TATCCTCGACTTCCATAATGCCCAAAATGCCATTGGTGCCAAATGTGATCTGAAAATTATAATAGTTTTAATCAGACCAAATAATCCCAAATAAACTTATTTTAGGAATATTAGTCCAATAAAGTCTAAAACACTAAACCATGTGAAACAAAGTCAATTAGGCACCAAGAATCATCAATCATGCTAAATTAAGGTTATGAATAGTGTGTAATATATTGCTCATCATTGTGACTGGCCTGTTTACGAAAAAAGTATGGCCTGACCTAGCCTGTTATAGGCCAAGTAATAGGCCCTTGGTAGGCGGCCTGACATGTTTACACCCTTAGTCACCAAGTATAAAATAAAGGCTCAAGTGTTTAAGTGTATAAATCTTGGAAGAAAAACACTTGAAAACAATTTTTAAGAATTTCAAAAAGTTTGAAGTTGTTTGCAAAATTATAGAAAGATTGTAGAAAATCTAGAGTGATTGATGTATGAAAGTTCTTGTTGCAAATCTGAATGATGGATGCCTTTAAGTTGGCTTCTAACCATTCATCATGTCCATACCTGAAGGTATAAGTCGAATGGCGTAGCATCCATTCATTTTGGAAGAAGTTGTTTCAGTTTAAATTTGAAAAACTATTGTAACAACTTTCACTAGTCGATTATAAGAGGTGAGTAATCAGTTACTAGAAATTTTTGTCCCATTGAGTAATTGGTTACTCTGAATTATTTTTGCTTCATAATTTATTACTCAATTTGGGTAATCGGTTAATGTGTCACAATAACTCATTACTCATTTGTAACTTGTTACTCAACCTTTTTAAAGTTTAAGTTCATTTTTAAAACTAAGTTTAATACTTTTTCAAAACGGTTTCCTATGAGAATTTGGTGATACTTTAAGTAACATACTTTAAGATAGAAGTACTTATCTTAGAAAGATAATAAGATTTTATCTTGTGTTGAACATGGTTCTAATTCTTCAAGGTCTTCATCATTTTACTTCTTTTTCTGATGTTAGTGCCTTCATCAAAACCAAGTCAATATCAGGAGCAAGATCTTCTTCAAAATATCCCTTTTTTGATGATAACAAAGAAACACCATATTGACATTTGAGTTTTCTTAATTTGCATACAGTTTCTTGATGCAGAAGTTTGTATATACGTGTATGTTCCCCCTATCTTGTATGCTCCCCTTTTATTTAGAATAATTGCCCTGGAAATTTTAAATCAAGAAAATGCAACTCCAACTTTTCTCACCCTTTTAACTTCATCGAGAAAAGGAAAAACCAAGTTTTCAAAGGCATAATATATATACATAATAGGGATACAAGATATATTGATTTTTATTTCAATGTTAGATCTTAAGAACAATATATATAAATGCTATCAAATGATATAAACCAGTGAAGCAAATAGAATTTAACATTAAAATCGTAAAAATGTTCATACATAACCATAAATAATGTGCATAAAATCAACAAAGTTTTACAACCAAAAAATAGACAAATAAAATCTTAAGTCTAAGATTTCCGCTCATCATCGTCACCAATGTCCATGCCATCCAATCGATTAGATAGACATTTGAGTTCAACATATACTTGTTTGTTCTGAGCATCAATAGCATCCATCCTTGTAGTGATATAGCCTCGAAGAGATACCAACTCATCTCTAATCCTCTTATTGGTAAGTTCAATAGAATATGAAGGATGATCAAATGATAGTAGGAGGATTGAGAGTTAGGTTGTGAAGCAGGAGGGGTATATGAAGGAGCAGCAAGTTGATCATTTCAATGTTTGAAAATCAGATTGATTGCGTCTTGAGAAAAGCCCATTTTGTAGATAACATCTAGATCAACTTTGATATCCTTGGCTTCTAGCTCTATCTTGGATTCCTCATCAGTAGTAATACTAAAATGCTTAAGTATGGTAGTGACTATGATAACATAAGGTAATGAACTATGTTTACCCCTAAATGACCACAAATATCGTATAATCATGATAGTCTAGTTAACAATAATGTTATTTTTATTGACATACATTAGTTGTAGTTCCATATTATTAATTTCAGAATGATTGGAAAACTTAGGAACTACAACATAGCTTAGAAAATAATGCAACAATCGGTCATCAAGAATGAGATTTCCAACAGAGAGAATATCTCAGTTCTTAACAGACTCAACCACTACCCTCTGTCTTTTGCTTTCAATATTCTTTTGAGGAAAGATACACATAGAGTAGTTGAATTTCTTCCTATCGAATTCCTCCCATGAATAATGAAGTCCAAAGCCGACTTCAACGCCATTGTGTGGTATTTTCAAGCAAACTGAACTAAAGGTTTTCAAGTCAATGACAATTTATTGTCCTTTAACATATGAAACAATTTATTTTTCCTTACATTCAAATTACAGTAATATACATTTGTTTGAACACAAAAATCAACAATATTTTGTTGCATAAGGAACTAAGGAAATTGAAATTGCTCAAATTCAAAAGAACCTAACCTACCATACTTTTGAGCAATCAGTTTTTGTCCAAGGAAGTACTTCCACAAAAATCCTCTTTCCTCATCAATTGATAGAAGCCTTGAAAAATCCAAAGGATTAGTCTCAGAAGCACTTGGTTGACCTCTTTGAGAAGAATTAGAATGTGGCTTCATGGTTCTAGAAGTAGAAGCCATGGTTTTGAGTTGCTGAAAAGTTAGGTTTTTCAAGAATTAAAATTGGGAGATTCTTGATTTTGGGCCCAAAAGCTGAAATTTATGGTTGGAAAGTGTTTAGAATTAGAAATATAGTATATTTTGTCAGAAATCTCACGTAAATTGGTCAAGAAATGAAAATTTTGGTTTATGGGGATGAAAAACACGAGTTTGGAATAAGGTAGAAAATGATGTTTGGGAACTTTTTTGAAGAATCATATATAAAGAAGGTGAGAGTAATCGACTACTCTAACAAAGCAATCAAATAATCTAGCAGAATAATCAATTACTCCTTTAACGAAAACCCAGATTTCTAGACATTTCATCAAGTAATCGATTACTCTCTTGAGTATTTGGTTACCCAAACTTTATGTTTCTCCCTGTAATCGCTTACTCCTTTATAGTAAGGAGTTACTACCCGCAGACTTTCAATTTTCAGGTACACCAATACCTCGTAATCAGTTACTCGTCCATGGTAATCGGTTAGAAACCTAAAAGGAATTTGAAAAGGAAAAAATAAACACATATAAAAACAAGTAGACATACAAATATCATCATGAAGCAAACATTTAAATATACACACATGAAATATGATTAAAACAAGTTTGCTTCATTTAATATGTGAAATTCTCTTCTTATTTTTTAAAAAGGTTCTTTTGCTAAGGTTTTAGTAAATATGTCTGCTAGTTGATCATGAGTGTCAATAAACTCTAATTGCACATCTTTTTTTTGAACATGGTTCCTAAGGAAGTGATGACTTGTAGCTATGTGTTTGGTTCGAAAATGCATTATTGGATTCTTAGTAAGATTTATAACACTAATGTTATCACACTACAAGAGAATGCAACCTAAGTCTAGACCTTATTCACATAATTGTTGTTTGAGTCATAACACTTGTGCTGCTATATATTTTGTCTCTGTAGTACTCAAAGCAACACATTCCTAATTCTTACATGACTATGAGACTAGGCTTTTCTTAGAATGTGACAAGTTCCACTAGTACTTTTCCTTCCAGTTTTGCAACCAACAAAATATGAATCCAGATATCCAACCAAGTCACATACATTTCCCTTAGGATACCATAGTCCAACATCAGTTGTTCCTTTTAAATATTTCAAAATTCTTTTTACAGCTACTAGGTATGACTCTTCAGGTTTTGACTGATATCTAGCACATAGAGATAAACTAAACATTATATTAGGTCTACAAGTAGTAAGATAAATAATGGAACTGGTCATACCTTGATGTTTTCTTATATCAATGCATTTCCTAGATTCATGAATATCAACATAGGTATTTGATCCGATATGAATGGAAATTGGTTTGCGTTCGTCCATCTCAAACCCCTTGAGTAAATTTGTGCAGTACTTGGAATGATTGACAAAAATGTAATCCTTCATTTGTTTGATCAGTAGTCCAAAAAAATAATTTAACTTTCACGTCATGGACATTTCAAATTCTCCTTGCGTCATCTTACCAAACTCACTTATCCTCAATGATGCACTTGTCGGGGTAGAAAACCACATGGAAGTCTTTGTCACAAATTTGATTGATGCTTAGAAGATTATGTTTAAGGCCTTCAATATTAGAAATCCTTATATGTTAGTAGAGAGTGACTTTCCAAATTGACCAACTCCAAGTATTATTCCTTTATTATTATACTCGTAGGTGATGAATCCTTTGTCTCTTGGAGTGAGGATAAAAAATTTACTTTTGTCACCCATCATGTGCTTAGAGCAGCTGTTGTCCAGATACCGCATTTAATTTGTGGCTTCTAAGCATTTCTACAAAATAATCAAGGTTTTTTTATTAGGTACCTAATATGATTTGGATCTTATAGGGTCAGAACCTTTCTCGACCCATTTATATCGGCCATATGCTACACCAATATTTTTAATGTAAGAAGAGTTAGATGCATGACCTATGTTTTTACAATAATAACATGTAGGTTGATGTTGATGTATCTTATGTTTTGTTTTAAATAAAGGATTTATATGAGTACTTTCTATATGGAAATTCAACATGTTTCCATTATTAATTTTCACCCAAACATTTTTCTATTTATCTTTGAGGACATGGCTATTTGAATAACCTAGACATCTTTGGTCACTAGCATGTCTTTGGTTTTTCAAAATTTTATCGAAATTGTGACTACTCTTATTAAGTCCAATAAGCTCTTGGCTTCAGAGTATCACAATTAGGACATTTAGAAGAAGAAGGCTTGACCTTTATGAGGTCCATATCTTTTTTTAAAATTTTATTGTGATTTTCCAAAACAGTGATATCATTTTTCTGTTTTAGAAATAATTTTGAAAGTTTCATATATTCTTTGTGAAGATCATTGAAAGCATTTTGAATTTCATCAAATGAAGGTCTAACTAAAATTTCAGAGTCACTTACCCCAATGTCTTCAGATTGATGAGATGCCATCAGAGATAGGTGTGCTTGTTCCTCATTCTCATGTTCTGAATTATAATTTGTATCATTGTCTTTTCGTGCAATGTATGCTCGTCTTCCTATATTCTTTTCAGTTTTCCCTTTGAATGGATTCTTTTTTAGGGTGGGGCAGTCAACCTTGATTGGGCTAGGTTTCCCACACTTGAAACATGTAAAGTTTTATCCTCATGTAGAAGCTTCATTGCTTCTTGTGAATCTCTTGCTTGGACCAAATTTAGCATTCTTGTTTCTTTTAAGAAACTTGCTAAACTTATTTACTAGCAAATTCATGTCCTCTATTCCATCATTATTTTTTGTTGTCTCTAGAGGTTTCACATACATTTGCCTTCACTTTCAAGGATACATTCTTATGCTTCTTCTCTTGTTCTTCATGTTGTTCAAGTTAGCTCAATTCCAACTTACGTTCCTGCAATTTACCAAACAAAGCAACCAATGACATTTTCTATAGGCTTTTCTTTTCTGAAATGACTTTTACCTTTGATTGCTATGTTCTAGTTAGTGACCTAAGGACTTTAAGGTTGAGGTTTGTAACACCACGATTTTTCCCAACATGTTAAATGAATTATTAATATATTAAGCAATTAATATCTTTTAATAATTCACTAATAGCTAGATAATTCTAGAGTAAGTGAGTACTCATGGATCCGATAATCATGTGTATTACTATTATCTAATGATATTATATTGAATCAGAAACCCTTAAAACATAGTCTAATTATGACGTGTACATGACACTCAATATAGAGTGAACTTTTATTATCAGAGTGACAAACCAAAGTTTTAAGTGCATAATCAATTTTAATTCATGTTTTACATTCAAAATGAGTATAAACTCGAATAATTTTGTTTTTGAACTTTTACGCTCTGGACAACATGATGCATTATACCATATAAGTTAACACAATGTTTCTATCTATACAATATAAGATGAAAAATATACTTAATTATTAGACTCAGAAAATTATGTTCGACAAGAATAATTGAGTGTGTAATTCATGGTATAGGTTTCTTTCTCTCCAAGAAAATTTTCGAATTTGATGAGTAGCGGAGTAAAAAAAAATGTCATTTTCATGACATGAGCATGTCTTTTGCTTATGAGACAAGCTAAGGGGAATACAGGAGGAGTTGTCTTGTATTTAATTCTAATATGAGTCAACCACGCTTTTATATCCTCTGTAGGATTAAGGCATACAACATAAAACACAAAGTACTCATCTTTCCCCCACACACACATACTCAACCAAAGAAGAGATAGAAACTCCCACCCCTTTCTTCATTCTCACCCAAACTGTGTGGTTTCTTGAGTGGGTGAGTGTGAATACTCAATTTCGTCCTGGTCTTCTTAAATTTTTAAGGCGTGATTAGAAATACTAATAGGACTAAGTGATAATTATCTTAAGACTCTTCATTCACCTTAACCCTAAATCTAAGTGAGGCTATAAATAGCCCCACTTAGCACTAACCCTAGAGACTCAGCAGCTTTATCTCATTTTCAAAACACATATTGAGTAGCCTTTTTTTTAAAAACATCTGACGGCCTCATCCTTAAATCAGATTAAAACTTGAGTTATCCTTAAACACTAAGCATCTACTAGAGTATCGTGAGCATCTTTTTTTTGGAAAACCAAGAAGGGAGGGGGTGAGACTCCATTAACCAAGACAACATAAGGTTCATCTCTTTCTTAAGCCCATCTCAACTTACTATTACATTTTTTTCATTTCTTGTCTAAACTCATTGTATATACATGTATATATTTCATATCTTAATATGAACTAAAGCATAAGTCAAAAGGAATGAGTCTTCTTCTCCTTTTTCTTCTTCCAACACCTTCATTTTCTCATTTTTTATTTTTAAAACTTCTTTTTTTGTTGTTTAGTTATTTGTTTCATGTATGTTATTTAAAAAAGTATATATGCATCAATCCATTATTTCGGCTTTACTGTTTAGCCATTTAGGCATGTATATATTGTTTAAATTTGAGTGTTTAGTTACTGTTTGTTCTTATTTTATTTTGTTATGTCTTATTCATTGTAGTGTTTGTTATTTGTATTGTATATGGGTTTTATATGTGTATATCAAAGCCGTTAGTAATTAATATGTGTCATATTTATTTGAACCATCAATAAATAAGATACTTTTTTTAAAATTATAGAGAATCAATGATCACAATCATTAGTATTTATGATATAAATCTTTGAAATAATAGATTTTTCGTAAAATTAATTAAATGAAAAAAAAACATTTTTAGTTCTAAGGTTAGAGAAGGAGTATCAATTTGATTATTATTTTATCATCCTATTAGTAGGAAAGCGTGAGTGGTTGTCATACTGCATCTTCTTTCCCTCTAATATGGATAAGAAAATATATACCAAGCTCTTATCCCATTACCCTATTTAATTAAAAGAGGTGAGCGGTTGTCGTACTACCTCTTCTTTTATTTAAAATGGGTAAAATGATGTAGGGCAAATTTGTATCTCCCTCCTTAACCCTATCAATTGACATGTTAGTGAGAAAGCGGTGAGCGGCAGTCGTACTATCTCTTATTTCTTGTTGATATGTATAAGGTGATATAAGTCAAGCCCTTATCTGATTATCCTATTTAATTAAAAGCGGTGAGCGGTTGCCATACTGCCTCTTTTTTTATGAGAGAAAAATGATATGGGGTAAAGTTTATCATCCTCTTTAACCCTATCTACTTACAATCATCTCACAAATTCTCAAACCACTTTTCATTAACTAAAATCAATCAACACACTAGCATTTTCTACCCAAGAACTATGTAGTCTTGATTTTCTTATTGCACTCAGCGATAAGTACTCTTGTCAGACCTAAAAATAAAAAAATCAAACATTTTTGTAAATAATTATTTGATTTAATAAAGCTTTAGCGTATATTTAATTTTGTGCGACTTTTGCGGGTAAAGTTTAATAACGGGCGGATGAGGTGCTAGTACCTTCCCCGACCCGTAACCAACTACCGAGTCCAGAGATCTAGTTCAAAGGCATAGTCTTTCCAATATTTAGGAATCGAAAGGGTTTTCTATGTTTTAATCGCAAAAACGTGGTGGCGACTCCAAACCAGTCATGTGACCGGTGTTCTACCCCTTAAAGCTTGTTCTTTTGCTTTTCTTTTTTGTATATAATTTATTGTGTTTATGTATACGTTTTTGAAGTTGTTTTGCAGTGTTGAGGGGTTTTGTCTTTAAAGAAAGGTTTGTATGCTTCTCACACACAACACGTAAGTACACAATGTCTTTGCACACACATATGCCCTATACCCAGGTATTTGAGATATCCTTTTAGGATTAGAAGGGACATATGCCTTACCGATGTCGACCTAGAGCCTATTCTTGTATTGGCGTGATGGACCGATCAGACTGTTACCGGTATCATGGGTTGGACGCTCGATGGGAACTTGATCCGTCCTGTTTCTAACTTATGATATTTTGGTTTCCTTTCCTTCACGGGAAGGATGCAGTTTAGTGGCCTTTTAGGAGTCTAGAACTTTCCAAGATATCTACTTTAGACATGCCCTAGTATCCCGCCCTAAGGATGTGGCCTACATTTGTATCCATCATAGGACTTATCCATGTGAAGCACAAAGAAACATACTTCTACCCTTGCATTTCTTCCTTCCATTATTTGGCTCTTCATCATGAGTTGGAACTTACCAACACTATCACATATGCCGAAGTGATATCCTTGCGTTTTAACGTCTTTCTATCATGACGATAACATATTCACAAATATACTCATAATGGGACCTTTTATCCCGAGAGTAATTTTATAAAGCTAGGGGCAAGAAAATCATTATCCCTAGTCAACCTGAACGATATGAAATAAGTTAATATATCATGCTAATTCATATTTCGGAATGAGGGTTGTGTTGCCCATGGACAGGTCGTTCACCCTTAGGGCCTGCACTTGGCACTTATGATTTGACATATTCATAAAAGTTTGAATTTTCATGCATTTCATGCACTCATTTATGGCATTTTACTAACTCTTGTATCATAGTTTTTCCAGGTTTGTTCGAGAGATCGTCTTCATATAGCAAAGTGACAAGATGACCTCACCAATTCTAGTCTCTACTAGTGTTTCATGCGCAAGAAAGTGTTCAAAAGTAGAAGTGCACAATAATGATGTTAGTTTCTTGATTGATTGCATCCCTAGAATACTAGATGAGATACAAGAGCAGTTTGCGAGAGAGTATGTGAGGCTGATAGATCTTCTCCTCATACATGTGGACAGTGTGGCCTTAAAAGCTATGGCTACCATGGCACAATATTAGAATATCGAGCTAAGAATCTTCGAATTCCCAAATGTTGATGTTGCACCTACAATCAAAGAGTATGAAATCTTACTAGAAATACCAATGTCGGATAGACTGAGGGTATATATGTTCACTAAACCTGTGGAAGTTAACGATGATACTATGGAAAAAATTCTAAAGGTGCAACCTAAACCATCCAATATTATAAAGAAGGCCAGAACTGTAGGTCTCAAATGGGCTTTTCAGAAGAAGCATATTACCAAAATGGAAGAGCAACAAAGTTGAGAAATGTTCAAACCACCTTTTGCTCTCGCCATTTATGGGATGGTACTATTTCCCTTCTTGAATGACATGATAGACCAATCAATGTTCGATGTTTTCTACAAGTTCATTCACTTTGAAGTCAACCCAACACCTACCATACTTTCTGAGTCTTTTCTATCGTTCCAAAATTGTCATTTGAGAGGTGGTAATAAAATCAGGTGTTGTGTTCAGCTGCTCTACATATGGATGATGACACGTTTCAAGCATCATTACTACAGTCTAGGAAGTCGTTATAGGATCATGAGGTTTAAGAAGGTTTCCACAAAAGAAATACAACTTAGTGAATGGGCAAAGCTTTTTGAGGAGGTCACCCCCGAAATTTTGAAACCAAGTGTTGCTTGTATGATCGCCATGAGAAAATCATGTATTCTTGTGGATATTACCCTAATATGATACTTATGGGACCAAGATGATGCATTGCTTTCACGTTGGCCCTCGTACTTGTGAAAATCATGTATTATTGTGGAGATTACCATAATAAGATATGAGCAGCTGTAGGGTTTCTTCTTATGGTATAAGGATGAAGAAGCTCCTGAAAGGGCTGTAGAATCAACAAGGAAGACTTTACAAAAAATCTGCTCATTCGGAGAAATAAGTTGGGAGAGCGTAAGACTTTATATACTGAAGAAAACAAAACCTGGAGGAACGAGAGAATAAAGAAGACCTGTATGCCAGATCCAGCCTTGCCTAAAGACAATGGAGGCCCCTCACCGGATGAAATCATATGGCACAGGTAACGTAAATTCTTGGAAGCTCGTTTAGAGGAGGCAAGAGATTAAAATGAGAAATATGAGTTCATCGTTGAGAAGTTCCAGAAGGATTATGCTAGCATGTGCTTTAAATCTGATAAGTTCAAGTTGATAAGAGAAAACAATGATCTACATGAGCGTCTGAAAGCAAAAAATCGTGATGCTATGAATGTTGTGCAAGAAAAGAAGGAAATTCAGAGAAACTTCGAGATAATCATGGTTGATCTTGAATAGAGTCAGAAAGAGGCTTCCCAAGTAATAAGCACGATAAAGGATTACCAAGCGGCCCTAGAACAGGCTCATAGAAGAGGAGATGAGATGGTGGCAAACCACCATTTAGACATGGAGAAGGCCAACCATAGAGAAGGTCAACTTGCTGCTGATTTGAAGGATCTTATGGGGGCCTACGATGAACTCGTGAAGTAATAGAAAGAATGGGCTGGAAGTTGGGTTGAAACTCTCATGGAATTTGAAAGGGCCAAAGAACATTGCTAAAGGAGATGCAATGACATGATTAATGGACTCGAGGATTTTACAGATGATTGGTTACAAATTTTTGATGGGGCTAGATGTGAACTCGATCGATACCCTGACATTAATGGAAGACCAGCATTAGAAGCATTCTTATATGATTGCTCTAGAGTAGCCCGAAAGCTAAGAAGATGGAGGAAGGAAAGCAACGGAGAATTTCATTTCTAATATTTATTTGTACTTGTAAGATTTTGAATTAGACGAAAGGGGAATAAAAATATCTAATGTAAATTCCCTTTACTCTGTGTAATCTTTCAAAAAAAAAAATGAATGAAATATCATAATCTTTTCATCTTCACTCAGAGGCATCACTTATGCGCATATAAAAAAAAGAGGGCTAATTGGCACAAACGACTTATAAACTGCTAGAGATTAGTCTTAAGATGCAATCTTGGTTTGAAACCTAGAGTTTCCTCTAAAGATTGTCAACAAGCACATGCGACCTAGGGACTGCACTTCCTAGTCATCAAATATAGGATAAAGTGCTTTGCTATATTGAAGGGTCTCTCCGCAAGTCAGGTGAACCATTCGAACAAACAAATCTTAAAGTTAAATGTTTTCTTGTGAATATGTATTGCCATCATTGCCTCAAAGCAACAATATAACACTCGGTTTCAAGCGAAGGAAATGGCAGAATCTGTAACACGTGAGGACAGTAGGTTCGAGTTAGCAGAGCTTAAAGCGCAAATGAGTGAAATGTTCAACATGTTGAAGGCTTTGAAAAATGAGAAAGGGAAGAGTACTCAAATTGTCAACGTGGGACCATAGAGCAATTCCTCTCAATTTCCTAAGGGCCACTCTGGTCAAGGAGCTGGTACAAGCCAACAAAAGGAAGAAGCAATGAAGTGGCCATTCTATGGTATGCCCCCTGATTATGTTCCACTTTATGAGGATGAAATGAATGAACCACAACCAATCAAATGCTCATCTAGAGCAACCAACACCTCAGGTGGACATGAACAGGCATGATGAAGACCCCACCTACAAACCCCCTTAAAAGGTTGCGTTTAATAAGTCTGCACCACGCATTCACAATTCTGGAACATACCATAGGTAGACAACTCGAGGGGCCCAAATTGGTGACAATGCTAGAGCAGAAAAGTTAAACCTAATTAAGGAGAGGCTCAGAGCAATAGAGGGAGCGAGTTTTCCGGACCTTAAGAATGCGTTTGAGATGTGTCTCGTGTCAGATGTGGTGCTGCCTCCAAAGTTCAAGGTGTCGAAATTCAAAAAGTATAATGGGACGACATGGCCAAAGAGCCACATGCACATGTATGCTCGGAAAATGTCAGCATACCATGGAGATGACAAGCTGCTAATCCATTGCTTTTAGGATAGCCTGGCTGGGGCATTAATGAACTTGTATATTCGGCCAACATTCAGACATTTCTAGACCTGTCTAATGCATTTGTTCGATAATACAAATATAATGAAGATGATGCACCTGATAGGACACAATTACAGAACATGTCCAAGAAGCCTCAAGAAAGTTTCAAATAGTACACACAACGCAGGAGGGGGTTGACCTCTCAGGTACTTTCAAGGTTAAAAGAAGAAGAACAACTCTCTATTTTTGTTGATACTCTACAAAATGCCTACTACGATTGCCTAGCGGCTACGATGGCCTCTAGCTTCAACGCTCTAATAAGATTACAAATGACCAAGCAAATACTAATAAACCAGGGTTCATGAAGAAGAAAAAAGGTGAGATACATTTTGTATCCAACGACTCCAAGAAGTAATCAAACAACAACTATAAATATGAGACACGCATAAACAACTATCAACACCAACAATCAAGAACCCCAAACAAAACATACACTGCTACCACCCAAAATCGGGGATATACACCTCAAGATAAGAAAACTGTGTTTGATCCTATCCCCGTGTCGTCAAACATATTCATATACCTTATGGGAGAAAGGATTATAGCTCCAATTTCGGGAAGAATTCTTGAAAATCCAGGGCCATGGTTCGACCCTAATGTCTCATGTGCATACCACTCTACAACTGTAAGTCATTCCATAGAGAATTGTAGAGCCTTGAAATTCAAGGTAGAACACCTTATTGACTAAAAATGGCTCAACTTTAGACAACCAGCACCAAACGTCAGTAATAATCCCCTGCCAAATCATGGGAACCATGGGGTAAATGTCGTTGAAGATGTCCAGGAGGAATCCTTCCCGAAGGATTTGTCCGAAATACGTACCCCGATGAAAGTTATCTTCAAGGAAATGTGCAACCAAGGTATGATTGAGGTTTTAAAAGAAACTGAAGAGGGTGAAGGATGTTTGTGAGATGCATGGTTTAGTATGCCATGTATTTGAGGATTGTGCAGAATTTAAAATGCTATTACAAAAAATGATGGATACCAAATTGGTGGTTGTGGAGAGAAGGTCGACATGCCTAGAAGTCAATGTAGTAAAAGACAATGAAGATATAACAACATTCATTCCAACATTGGTTCAATTCGAACCAGTGTTGAATACTCCAATGGGTATATCAGAAGATCTGGATCAACTATAGTGGTTCCCATAGTTCACGAAAATGGAGCCCATAGTAACAGACACACTTCACCCATTTCCCTATGAATCCGATAAAGTGGTACCTTGGAGGTATGGCGGAGAGGTCATCACACTACCGGAAAGTGCATTAGAGGTAACCAATGTCACCGGAGTCAGCAGAGTTACCCAGAGCGTCAGAATCTATGGACCTCCAGAGACAGGAAAAACACAGTCACCATATATAATGGGAAATAGAAGGTTGATGCTCCAACAATTCCTGAAATTGGCCAAGAAGGATCGCTCATGGATGAGTTGAAAGATGGTGAAGATATTTCTAATGAGCAAGCCAATGAACTTCTGAAGTTTATAAAGCAAAATGAATATAAGGTGGTCGATCAGTTAAGGCGCACACCTACTAGAATATCCATACTTTCATTACTAATGGATTCGGAGCCTCACATGAATGTGCTACTTAAAAATTTAAACCAGGCCCATGTTAGTCAAGACATAATTACAAATAAGCTAGGGGGTATCGTGAATAACATTGTTGCGGGCAATTTTATATCCTTCAGCGATGAAGAAATACCTCACGAAGGGAATGGCCACATCAACCCTCTCCACATCTTTGTCATGTTCCAAGACTATGTGATTGGAAATGTCCTCATAGATAATGGTTCATCTTTGAATATGGTGACTAAGAGAATGTTGTATAGGCTCCTTGTCAACTACTCGCATATGAGGCCAAGTGCCATGATTGTTAAGGCATTTGATGAGTCCAAGAGAGAGGTCATGGGAGAAATTGAATTGCCCATAAAAATTGGGCCTTATACTTTCCAGATTCTATTCCAAGTGATGAACATAAACCCAACATACAACTATTTGCTAGGTAGCCCATTGATCCATGCTCCAAGAGTAGTTCCCTCAACCTTGCATCAACAGATCAAATTCATCATTAATGGCAAGTTGTTGATAATAATGGGTGAGGAGGATAAGTTGGTATATAGGCCCTTTGATACCCCATATATTGAAGCAGCTGAGGAAGCACTTGAAACCTCATTCTATGCTTTGGAAATTGATAACACCACCTTTGTAGAAGAAGCACCGATGATAGGTCCACATTTGTCTAAAGAAGCCTTAATGATGATTAAGGAAGGATATCAGCCAGGGAAAGGCCTAGGAAAGTATGGGCAGGGAGTATAAGACATAGTGATACCCCTGGGAAACAAGAGTCGCTTCAGTCTGGGCTATAATCCAACCAAAGCCGACAAGACAAGGATATGCAAAAAGTAAAGGGTGGGCCCACATGGGGCAATTTGAGTATAAGAAGGCAAATTTCCCTATTTCACACATCAAGCCAAGTTTTGTCTGCGCAGGGTTTGAGTCTCAAGGATCAATGTCCATGCTTAAAGAGGAATGCTCAAGTCAGTTAGAAGATTATGTTTTCCAGTGCACCTCAGGCACCGCTCTCACCAACTATGTTGAAGTCGAAGCACCATCACCAGTCTTATGGGAAGATAAGTAATCTAGTGCTGTACTCTGTTAGCCATTCATAGGGCTCTTGGTTGTTGTTGTTGTTGTTTCTTTGTTTAAGATTGAATTTTAATTTTTTATTATGTACTGGTACAATTTCAATGAATCAATTCATATATTTGCAATTTTCCCCATCATTTAGCACCATACAATACGAACATTAATCTGTTTTCACCCTTTATTTCTAATTTATTTTCTTTCCAAAAAAACAAAAGAAAAATGAAAAAATGCCAATAAAACGCCAAAAAAATAACAACATAAGAACTGACATTGTCCTCCTATAATGCAGATCTCAAAGTGAGTTCGAAAATAATGACCATGTTAATAATTATTCACACAACTTTGATCATCTTGTAAACTTGGTAGGAGAGTGATAGGGCAAATCGCAAGTGTAATATTATATCGTCAAGTAATAAAATATTGATCCAACGAGGATTGGAAATCTCCTTTAATTATAATAACTAATTTATACTTAACTCAAATAAGGAATAAAATTGAATTTCGAATAATTGCCAAGAATAATTATGAAAATAATCAAAAGGGAATGAAATTTAATTTAGGAAGAGTTCCCAAGATAAGGGCTACCGTCTTTACACACGCAAATCCTTGTTTTGCTCCTTTTTATGAACTTTAAGTTGTGAGGGTGAATTGCTCTTTGATATGTGTCATCCTCTCTCAAGCTCTGACACGTGTACTTAGTTGAAGTTGCACTTATTTTCGTGGTACGATTATCAATCAAATCCTTTACTTGGATCTTTCTATCCAATTGCCTCGTAGCAACCCAAGGTGAATTCCAGAAACCCCAGAGAATCCTAATACTAATCTAATGAATTAGGATTTTAGTTTGAATAACTGAATGGTCGAATAGTTGAGTTCATCTCTCTGTCCTTCCCCAATGTATCTAAGAAGTGTAATTTGTTGGCCAGATAACTCACACGAATAAAACTCAGTTTAATGATTAAAATCACAACCCTCAATGAAATAGAAGTAAGAACAAATATTTATTGAATGTAAAAGGGCATAGCCCCAATCCTAATACCGCCTTTACACACGCAAATCCTTGTTTTGCTCCTTTTCATGAACTTTAAGTTGTGAGGGTGAATTGCTCTTTGATATTTGTCATCCTCTCTCAAGCTCCGACACGTGTACTTAGTTGAAGTTGCACTTACTCTCGTGGTACGATTATCAATCAAATCCTTTACTTGGATCTTTCTATCCAATGGCTTCGTAGCAACCCATGGTGAATTCCAGAAACCCCCGAGAATCCTAATACTAATCTCGTGAATTAGGATTTTAGTTTGAATAACTCAATGGTCGAATAGTTGGGTTCACCTCTCGGTCTTTCCCCAATGTATCTAAGAGGTGTAATTTGTTGGCCAGATAACTCACATGAATAAAACTCAGTTTAATGATTCAAATCACAACACTCAATGAAATAGGAGTAATAAAAAATATTTATTGAATGTAAAAGGGCATAGCCCCAATCCTAGAAACACAGGGAATTACTCACTCATGATGTAGAAGAGAATCCCAATTTCTAAATTAAATAATTGTAATGTAAAAAAAATGTAAAATCCTTGAGGGAGAACCCTTATTTATCCTAATTACAAAATATTGGGCTAAGCCCTACAAAACAAATCTAAAAAATAGGAATATAATATAACATCTATAATTTCTTTTGGTTCTTCAATTGTTCTTCGCATATCCTCAACACTGAATTCAATTTTCTTGCACCCAATCTCTATTTTTTTTGCTTTAATCCATCCAAACTGCACAACATAGCTAAAAAACACTTGCTCCACCCGAAAAATAGAAATAAAAGCTAGCTAAAAAAATCTTAAAGTCCTTATTATGTCCTAAAATGCAAGTTAAATGCAATGCAAATGTAGTATAATTTCACACTTATCAAATCCCCTCAATCTTATCTCTTGCTTGTCATCAAGCAAGTATTATGTCTAACTTTCACAATCATGTATGGATGATGATATAGAAACTATGACCCAAAATAACAAGCAATCTCATGTTTATTTTGAAACAATCTAAACATCAAGACAATACAATCATAAACAAATTTAATTCAAGCTAAGTCCTTAAGTCATGAAAATTGCATGAATTAGGGTCACTCTTCTCTCATCACTCTCATGTGTTTAAGGGTCATAATGTTTCGGTTAAAAAATTTCATCAAGTAAATTACCATAGGCTTGATTATAGACCAAATCGCCACTGACTGTATTTGAATGCATGCAAAAATCAAGAGGTCTTTAAATGGTTGTAATGGGGCCAAGGTGAATGATTTAAGGTGGTATAGTGAAATAAAGGATAATTCAAAAGGCTTACAAATGTTTCCCAAAATACTTAAACCTTTTAGACATCTGTTTGAAGCATTGAAATTATCTTGATAGGCCTTACTTTATCATATGACCTTTTTTCAATCAACCTTTCTCCTTACAACATATTTTTTTTTCTGTCCCTTCTCTTTTAGTATACTTTGTATTTCTTTTTTTTTCCCTTTTATTTCCTTTTATTTCTTTTTATTGTTGAGATTTTATAAAAGAGAAGGGACGAAATTTATTTATTTATTTTCTTCTTCACCTTTTTATGGATTCTTTCATCACATATGACCTTTTCACCTTTCTCATTGCTTCAACCAAACATCATAAATTACCCCAAACCCCCATTTGAGTAGCTATGAAAAATCATTAAAGTTCAGGCTGAAAAGTGGACAACTAATGAGTTTTCGATGTTTATAGCAAGCGGTTGAAGGTCAAAAGAAAAAGTCATAATTACCTCTATCATTTTAATGCATAAAGACAAACTTCAATCTTGAAATGTTCACAAATAAAGTTCTAGAATATACAGTCATAGAAAATTATGCACCCAAGAAAGGAAAAAAAGGGTTTTATGTACTTGTCAATTTAAATCAGAACCCTTATTGTGTTTGGCCCAAGATTCTCACATTTGGTACATTCAGCAAAAGTTATGAAACAAAGACCTTTATTTAACCAAATTTAATTAACAATTGTCAAACGTAATGTCTTTCATGTTATTATTCTATCAACAATTTTTTTCTTTAATGAGTGTCATAGATCCACAATCATCATTCATGCATACTTTTTCATTTAAAGCAGATAGACAACACATAGAATAAACCAGAGAATAGATGATATATGAGACACATGATAATCCATGATAATATGAATATTCAACCTAAAAAATTTAAAATCTATATGGTATGCATAAAATGAATGAACTATCTAAATGCAAAACCCCCTTAAGCTTAGAAATTTACATTGTCCCTAATGTAAAAATATAAACAATAAGAGAAAGAAAAAGAAAACTCACGGGTTAGGTATGAAGTGTCCTTAAGTCATGTGCCAATTATAAGTGGTTGGTTTCATTGGGTGTAGTGGAATTACTTGCAAAAGAAGAGAAAAATGTCCCAAATGGCCATATGTCCTAGATGGACTATGTGCAAATATCCTTGGCATCAACACCATCTTTTGTTTTTGTGGCCGACACTATATACATCCCCCTAAAAAGGCTCCAAACTCAGGGAGGCACTAAAGCAATAAAATTAATAAATTTAAAAATGTACCTTTAGCGTGGGTTGCCTCCCACGAAGTGCTCGTTTAACTTCATTAGCTTGATGGTTGATCTTTGTAGCTCATGTATAATCCAAGAGGGCTATGTTTGTTTGTTTCTCCTGACGTTCATCTACTAGATAAAGCTTCAAACGTTGACCATTCACCTTGAAGTTTCCCCTTTCCTCATTCCATATCTCAACTGTTCCATAAGGGTAAACCTTGGTGACTATGAACGAACCTGACCATCTAGACTTTAGCTTCCCTTAAGATTCTCAACCTGGAGTTGAATATAAGAACTATTTCTCCTACGTGGAATTCTCTATGGAGTATGTGTTTGTCATGCCATATTTTGGTTTTTTCTTTGTAAGTGCGAGCATTATCATAAGCATCCAACCGTAGTTCTTCCAACTCTTGTAGTTGGAATTTCCTATTTTCTCTACCAACTTTCAGATCAAAGTTTAGAAATTTGACTGCCCAATACGCCTTATGCTCTAGTTCCACTAGAAGGTGGCAAGACTTACCATAAATCAACCTGAATGCTGACATACCAATAGGTGTTTTCTATGCAGTACAGGAAGCCCATAAAGCATCATCAAGATTTGAGGACCAATGTTTCCTACTCCTAGACACCGTCTTCTCCAATATGCTCTTAATCTCACGATTTGATACTTCCACTTGATCACTTGTTTGAGGGAGGTAAGGGGTACCGACTCGATGAGAAACACGATACTTCTTCAAGATGTTTTCAAAATGTCTTTAAATGAAGTGTGAGCCTCCATCACTGATAACCAGCCTCGGGACCCCAAACCTTGGAAATATGATCTTGGTAAACAATTTGACGACCGTTTTAGCATTATTGTGTGGAGATGAAATTGCCTCCACCCATTTAGAAACATAATTGATTGCAACCAAGATATATTTGTTGTTGTTTGAAGTAGGAAAAGGTCCCATATAGTCAACTCCCCACACATCAAATATCTCCACTTCAAGGATGGGGTTCATTGACATTTCATGCCTTTTTGATATGTTCCCCACCCTTTGGCAAGAATCACATGTGAGAACAAAATTCCTTGCATCTCTGAATATCTGTGGCCAAAATAAACCATATTGGAATACATTTGCTATTGTTTTTGAAGTACTAGCATGGCCTCCATAAGAGGTAGAGTGGCAACAACTCAAGATCTTTGACACTTCTTCTTCTGGAACACATCTTTTGTAAATACCATCAGCACAAAGTCGATAGAGGTAAGGATCATCCTAGATATAGTTCTTCAGATATAAGAAGAATTTCATTTTCCGTTGCGGTGTCATTTCAGGTGGAAGAATCTTGCTGACCAAATAGTTTACAAAGCAAACATACCAAGGTGCTTCTACAGTGTCGAGGAGGAGGAGTTGCTCATCAGGAAAGGAATCATCAATAGGCATGTCCTCCTCCCCTCCACTTGGATGTTCAAGCCGAGATAAGTGACCTGCAACTGGATTATTTGTTCCCTTTCTATCAACAATCTCCAGATCAAATTCTTGCAGAAGGAGAATCCATTGGATGAGACGTGGCTTGGCTTCTTTCTTACTCATCAAGTATCTTATGGTTGAGTGATCAATATGAACTATAACTTTAGAACCTACTAGGTAGGACATAATTTTTTCGAAGGCAGACACAACAGCTAGTAGCTCCTTCTCTGTGGTGGCATAGTTGGTAGGACCTAATTTTGTCCACCTCTATCCCTTTTCCTGAAATTAAATGTCCCAACACAATACCCTCGCGCACCACGTAGTGACATTTTTTCCAATTTAATATAAGATTCACTTCCTCATATCTCTGCAATATTTTTGTCAATTTTGTTACGCAGTCATCAAATGAAAGTCCATAAATAGAAATATCATCCATAAAAACTTCCATTAGGTGAATTCTCCTCCTCCCAATCTTCAGATTTGGGCATTACCTTCTAGGTCTCATCTTACGGGTTGTGAGGAAGGGTTGGACCTACATTCAAAAATTCAATAACCTTAGCCACTTCCTCATCAACGTCCGAAGTGTCACCATCTACTATGCATCTCTAAGGGATCCTTAGCTTGCACTTTAGGTGCTTCCTCTTTAACAACTTGGTTCAACATGTCAACCCTGAAACATGAATCATCAATAGAAGGTTGTTTTGTAGATTTAGCAATATCAAATTCAACTTTTTCATCCATTATGCTTAGGGAAAGTTTTCCATTCTTTACATCAATTATAGCACCAGAAGTAGCCAAAAAGGGTCTACCTAATATGATTGGGATTTGTGAATCATCTTCCATCTCTAGTATTACAAGATCTACCGGAATGAAAAATTTCCCAACTTTGATAGGAACATCCTCCAAGATGCCTATAGGGAATTTAACTGACCTATCTGCTAATTGAAGTGATATAGTGGTAATTTAACTTCTAACTTTTTGCACACAGATAAGGGCATGAGACTCACACTTGCCCCTAAGTCACATAAGGCGTGATCAAAACTAATATTTCCAATTAAACATGGGATAGAAAAACTACCAGGATTTTTTAATTTAGGAGGTAATTTATTTTGAATTAAAGCACTGCACTCTTTAGTTAAAGCGATTGTTTCATAATTCTCTAGTCTTCTTTTTTTAGATAAAATATCCTTATGAAATTTTGTGTATGCAAGCATCTCCTACAGTGCCTCATTGAAGGGTAAGTTGATATATAATTTCTTAAGAATATTCAAAAATTTCCCAAATTTCTTTTCTAATTTTGCCTTTGCTAATCTTTGGGGAAAAGGAACTGGTGGTACATATGGTGGTGGATCTACATACTTAGCCATCTTTTCAAAATTTTGCTCCCCTTCATGGGGTTGTGTCTCAATATGTTCCTCTTCCACTTGTGCATTTTTCCTAATTTGAGGAATATCACTTAATTCATTTCCACTCCTTAATTTGACAGCTTTACAATGTTCATTATTTTGATTTTTTTCGAGTTGTCCTGGAAACATCTCTATTTGTCTATTAGGATCACTAACTTGTTAGGCAATTTGTGTTTTCAGCATTTTACCATGGATGGTCAGGTTTTCTATTTTAGAATTAAAGTCATTGAGTATGTTTGAATTTTTTTTTATTAATCATGACTTGACCTTCATGAAATTTATTTTGGTTAGCAAGCAATTTTTCTTGAACTTCCATTAATGTTTTAAGAGTAGGATCAATAGCAGAAGATTGTACCTGTGGAAACCTTGTTGGAGGTTTCCTGTTACCTGGTCCATCCTGGTATTGACCATTAAGAGTATTGTTGCTCCTCCAAGAAAGGTTGGGATTGTTCTGCCTGTATGATGGGTTGAATTGTTGTCCGCTCCTCTCCTTATAGTCATAGTAGTTGCATGATTCAGGTTGTTCATTAGTCAATGCTCCATGTTCAGGTTCAGTGAAGTGCTTGCATTCACACCACTCATGTCATTTTGCTCCACACCCCTCACATGTTGCAGTAGACCTAATAGCATTAGCATGATACTTTTCTAGCTTTCCAACATTTGAGAAAGGTTCTCTAGCATGGAAATTACCTTCTCCATTTGATTGCCTGAATATTGTGCACCAGAGTCTCTTCTTGGATGGTGTCTCCTCTCATTCGCCCATTGGTGATGATTAGAAGTCACATTCTCTATGACTTTGAAGCAGCATCAATTCCTTTGCACATAAAGGCACCACCTGTTGAAGAGTCCAATAGTTGTTGTGATGGAAAGTCTAGTCCAATATAGAAGTTTTGAACCAACATCCAAGGTGGAATACCATGATGAGGACAAGCTTCAGTCAACTCATTTAATCTTTCCCAAGCTTCAGCAATTGACTCCCCATCCTTTTGACTGAAGTTCTGGATGAGGTGCCTATAGTGCACAATTTTGGAAGGAGGAAAGTATTTGTTGAGAAAAGCCTCCTCCAAAGTTCGCCATGTTGCTTGAATTTCAGCATTTTGATTCCTTAGCCACGTCTTAGCTCTATCTCTAAGGGAATATGGAAATATGTAGAGACGAATAGCATTTTCAGAAGCCGCATGAATTCTCACTGTCTCACAGAATTCCAAGAACTGATCAATATGGGCATTAGGATCTTCATGAGCTCCACCTCCAAATTGGTTTTACATCACCATTTGGATCAGAGCAGATGGCAAAGAAAAGTTCTCAGCCTCAATAGTTGGGTGAATTATTCCAAGACGTGAACTACGAGCATTAGGGGTTGCATAGTCGCAAAATTGTTTTTCATCTCGTTCAGCCATTGTTTGTACACGCACACGTCTTTCTCTTGCTCTTTCTCTTTGTCACCTTCTTCTTCTATGAAAAGTCCTTTCTGGTTCTGAATAGTAATTTGAACTTTGCATAAACCAAATGTGCAACCTACAAAGGTACCAAGAAAAAGGAAAACGTGTAATACACTAGAGTAAAGTAATAAATTAATTGAGAATTAAAGAAATTTTAACACAGTCCCCGACAGTAGCTCCAAAAAACTTGATAGGGAAAATCGCTAGTGCACGATTATGTCGTCAAGTAATAAAATATCGATCCCATGCGGACTAGAAAACTACTTTAATTATAATAACTAATTTATACTTAACTCAAATAAGGAATAAAATTGAATTTAGAACAATTGCCCAGAATAATTATGAAAATAATCAAAAGGGATCGAAATCTAATTTAGGAAGAGTTCCCAGGATAAGGGTTATCGCCTTTACACTCTCAAATCATTGTTTTGCTCTTTTTCATGAACTTTAAGTTGTGAGAGTGAATTGCTCTTTGATATGTGTCATCCTCTCTCGAGCTCTAACACATGTACTCAATTGAAGTCACACCTACTCTCGTGGTATGATTATCAATCAAATCCTTTACTTGGATCTTTCTATCCAATCGCTTCGTAGCAACCCAAGGTGAATTCCAGAAAACCCCGAGAATCCTAATACTACTCTCGTGAATTAGGATTCTAGTTTGAATAACTGAATGGTCAGATAGATGGGTTCACATCTTGGTCCTTCCCCAATGTATCTAAGAGGTGTAATTTGTTGGCCAGACAACTCACACGAATAAAACCCAGTTTAATGATTCAAATCACAACACTCAATGAAATAGAAGTAAGAAAAGTATTTATTGAATGTAAAAGGGCATAGCCCCAATCCTACAAACAAAGGGAATTACTCATGATGTAGAAGAGAATTCCAAATTCTAAATTAGAGAATTGTAATGTAAAAAAATGTAAAATCCTCGAGGGAGAACCCTTATTCATCGTAACTACAAAATATTGGGCTACGCCCAACAAAACTAATCTAAATAGTAGGAATTAATATAACATCTATGACTTCTTTTGGTTCTTCAATTGTTCTTCGCGTAACCTCGACACTGAATTCAATCTTCTTGCACCCCATTTCTACTCTTTTTTGCTTTAATCCATCCAAACTGCACAACATAGATAAAAAACATCCGCTCAACCCGAACAAAGAGAAATAAAAGCTAAAAACAATCCTAAAGTCCTAATTATGTTTTTAAATGCAAGTTAAATGCAATGCAAATGTAGTATAATTTCACACTTATTAGAGAGGGAGATAGTGAAGATGACTGGGAAGTGTCTCCTGAGTTATTAAGATTGGTTGAACAGGAGGGCAGAGAGCTTGAACCCCATGATGAGCCTATCGAGCTAGTAAATCTAGGGACAAAGGATGACAAGAAATAGATCAAAGTAGGCACTTTAATGTACCTGAGTGAAAGGAACAAGCTAATCAAATTACTACATTAGTATAAGGATGTCTTCGCGTGGTCTCATAACGATGTGTCTGGTCTGGATCACCGTATAGTGGAACACAAATTACCTCTAAAACCCGAGTCTTTACCAGTCAAGCAGAAACTGAGAAGAATGAAGCCAAGCCTCTCTCTTAGGGTGAAAGACAAATCCAAAAGTGGTTAGCATCTGGATTCATAAAAGTTGCGGAGTACCCCGAATGGGTAGCAAATGTGGTCGTTGTACCAAAGAAAAGAGGAAACTTCGAATATGTGTTGACTACCTAGATCTCAACAAGACGAGCCCAAAAGATGATTTTTTGGTACCCCACATAGATGTACTAGTGGACAGCATGACAAACCATGCACCATTCTCGTTAATGGATGGATATTCTAGTTACCACCAAATCAAAATGGTAGAAGAGGATGTAGAGAAGACCACTTTCATCACAATGTGGGGGACCTATTGCTATCAAGTTATGCCATTTGGTCTAAGAAATGTTATGGCCATATAGCAGTGTGCCATGGTTACTCTTTTCCATGACATGATGCATAAATAAGTTGAAGTCTATGTTGATGACATAATATGCAAATCAAAGACTGGAGGTGAGCATGTCGGAAACCTGCAGAAGCTGTTCAAAAGATTACGAGATTATAATCTAAAACTGAACCCTGCCACATATAGTTTCGGGGTCAAGTCAGGTCGATTTCTTGGCTTTATAGTCAGTTAAAAGGGCATTGAGGTCGATCCATAAAAGGTGAAATCTATCATTAAGATCCCTCGTCCGAGAATAGAGAAAGAAGTCAGAGGTTTCCTGGGTGGGCTGAACTACATCTCCAGGTTCATATCACAATTGACAGCTACATGTGAGCCCGTCTTTAAGCTCTTAAGGAAGAACTAGACCGTCAAGTGAAATGAAGAATGTCAAGATGCTTTTGAAAAAATTAAGCAGTACCTATTAAACCCACCTGTATTAATGCCTCATTTACATGGACGACCATTGATAATGTACCTAACATTATTGGATGACTCTATGGGGTGTGTCTTGGCTCAACATGACGAATTTGGCAAGAAAGAGCGGGCTATTTACTACTTGAGTAAGAAGTTCACGGATTATGAGACAAGATATTCCTTACTAGAATGCACATGTTGTGCCTTAGCTTGGGCATCACGCCGATTGCAGCAATACATGTTGATTCACATTACATGGCTTGTGTCTAAAATGGACCCAATGAAACATATTTTTGAGAAACCAATGTTGACAAGCAGAATTGTTTGGTGGCAAGTACTACTATCAGAGTATGACATAGTCTATGTCACCCAAAAGGCAATCAAAGGTAGTGCACTTGTTGACTACTTAGCCAATGAACCGGTAGAAGGACATGGGTCAATGCATCAAGAGTTTCCTGATGAAGGTATCATGACATTGTCCTCAGTAGACCAAGAGGAAGACAACAGATGGACACTCGTATTTGATGGAGCCTCCAATGCGTATGCACATGGAGTCAGGGTAATATTGGTATCTCCTCATGGCAATTTCATTCCTATCACTGCTAGGCTATGCTTCGACTGCACCAACAATATAGCTGAGTATGAGGCATGTGCCTTAGGCTTGCAAGCAACTACATAATCAAAAGCAAAAATCCTTGAGGTTTTCAGAGACTCCGCTCTAGTAATCCACTAGGTAAAAAGAGAATGGGAAACTCGTGATAGCAAGTTGATACCTTATAGAGATCACATACAGAGGCTAGTTGAGCAATTTGAGAAGATCGATTTCTATCACATCCCTAGAGAAGACAATTGATTAGCCAATGCACTATCCACCTTATCCTCCATGTTCCACATAAGCGGAAATGACCAACTAGTCATCAGTATAGGAAGCAAAGGTCAACTAGCTTATTGCAATACCATACAAATAGAAGAAGATGGCAAACCTTGGTACCATAATATAAAAGAATACATCAAGGAGAAAGAATACCCTCCAGGTGCCTCTGAGAATGATAAAAGGACCTTAAGAAGATTAGCCATGAATTTCTTCCTAAATAAAGAAGTGCTTTACAAAAGGAACCATGCCATGGTGCTCTTAGATGTGTCGAAGCGAAAGAGGCGGAAGCAATCCTTGCAAATGTACATGATGGCTTGTTTGGGACCCATGCAAATGGACATGCCATGGCTAGGAAGATATTAAGGGCAGGCTAATACTGGTTAACAATGGAGACTGATTGCTGTAACCATGTAAGGAAATGCCATAAATGTCAAATTTATGCCAACAATATCAATGCACACCCAAATCCATTGAATGTTCTGTCAGTGCCATGGCCTTTCTCTATGTAGGGAATGGATGTCATAGGACCCATCGAGCCTAAAGCCTCAAACGGACGTTGTTTAATTCTAATGGCCATTGAATATTTTACTAAATGGGTCGAAGTGGCTTCATATGCCAATATCACCCGAAAGGTAGTGGTCAGGTTCATTAAGAAGGAGTTGGTATACCACTATGGTCTACCAAGTAAAATCATCATGGATAATGCCACCAACTTGAATAACAAGCTGATGTGTGAGACATGTGAAAATTTCAAGATCAAGCATCACACATCTCCACCATACCGTCCTAAGATGAATGGCACAGTTGAGGTTGCTAACAAGAATATAAAGAATATTGTCCAAAAGATGGTAGTAACTTATAAGGATTGGCATGAAATGTTGCTTGTTTCCTTGCATGGATACCATATTTCTATTCGTACTTCCTTAGGGGCCACCCCTTACTCCCTGGTATGCGGAATCAAAGTAGTCATTCCTATCGAGGTAGAGATCCCATCATGAAGAATTATCGCGGAGTCGGAACTAGAAGAAGCAGAATAAGTTCAAGCCCGATATGATCAATTGAACCTAATTGAAGGAAAAAGGTTGTCCGCTGTTTGCCATGGAATTTTGATTCCTTAGCCACGTCTTAGCTCTATCTCTAAGGGAATATGGAAATATGTAGAGACGAATAGCATTTTCAGAAGCCGCATGAATTCTCACTGTCTCACAGAATTCCAAGAACTGATCAATATGGGCATTAGGATCTTCATGAGCTCCACCTCCAAATTGGTTTTACATCACCATTTGGATCAGAGCAGATGGCAAAGAAAAGTTCTCAGCCTCAATAGTTGGGTGAATTATTCCAAGACGTGAACTACGAGCATTAGGGGTTGCATAGTCGCAAAATTGTTTTTCATCTCGTTCAGCCATTGTTTGTACACGCACACGTCTTTCTCTTGCTCTTTCTCTTTGTCACCTTCTTCTTCTATGAAAAGTCCTTTCTGGTTCTGAATAGTAATTTGAACTTTGCATAAACCAAATGTGCAACCTACAAAGGTACCAAGAAAAAGGAAAACGTGTAATACACTAGAGTAAAGTAATAAATTAATTGAGAATTAAAGAAATTTTAACACAGTCCCCGACAGTAGCTCCAAAAAACTTGATAGGGAAAATCGCTAGTGCACGATTATGTCGTCAAGTAATAAAATATCGATCCCATGCGGACTAGAAAACTACTTTAATTATAATAACTAATTTATACTTAACTCAAATAAGGAATAAAATTGAATTTAGAACAATTGCCCAGAATAATTATGAAAATAATCAAAAGGGATCGAAATCTAATTTAGGAAGAGTTCCCAGGATAAGGGTTATCGCCTTTACACTCTCAAATCATTGTTTTGCTCTTTTTCATGAACTTTAAGTTGTGAGAGTGAATTGCTCTTTGATATGTGTCATCCTCTCTCGAGCTCTAACACATGTACTCAATTGAAGTCACACCTACTCTCGTGGTATGATTATCAATCAAATCCTTTACTTGGATCTTTCTATCCAATCGCTTCGTAGCAACCCAAGGTGAATTCCAGAAAACCCCGAGAATCCTAATACTACTCTCGTGAATTAGGATTCTAGTTTGAATAACTGAATGGTCAGATAGATGGGTTCACATCTTGGTCCTTCCCCAATGTATCTAAGAGGTGTAATTTGTTGGCCAGACAACTCACACGAATAAAACCCAGTTTAATGATTCAAATCACAACACTCAATGAAATAGAAGTAAGAAAAGTATTTATTGAATGTAAAAGGGCATAGCCCCAATCCTACAAACAAAGGGAATTACTCATGATGTAGAAGAGAATTCCAAATTCTAAATTAGAGAATTGTAATGTAAAAAAATGTAAAATCCTCGAGGGAGAACCCTTATTCATCGTAACTACAAAATATTGGGCTACGCCCAACAAAACTAATCTAAATAGTAGGAATTAATATAACATCTATGACTTCTTTTGGTTCTTCAATTGTTCTTCGCGTAACCTCGACACTGAATTCAATCTTCTTGCACCCCATTTCTACTCTTTTTTGCTTTAATCCATCCAAACTGCACAACATAGATAAAAAACATCCGCTCAACCCGAACAAAGAGAAATAAAAGCTAAAAACAATCCTAAAGTCCTAATTATGTTTTTAAATGCAAGTTAAATGCAATGCAAATGTAGTATAATTTCACACTTATTAGAGAGGGAGATAGTGAAGATGACTGGGAAGTGTCTCCTGAGTTATTAAGATTGGTTGAACAGGAGGGCAGAGAGCTTGAACCCCATGATGAGCCTATCGAGCTAGTAAATCTAGGGACAAAGGATGACAAGAAATAGATCAAAGTAGGCACTTTAATGTACCTGAGTGAAAGGAACAAGCTAATCAAATTACTACATTAGTATAAGGATGTCTTCGCGTGGTCTCATAACGATGTGTCTGGTCTGGATCACCGTATAGTGGAACACAAATTACCTCTAAAACCCGAGTCTTTACCAGTCAAGCAGAAACTGAGAAGAATGAAGCCAAGCCTCTCTCTTAGGGTGAAAGACAAATCCAAAAGTGGTTAGCATCTGGATTCATAAAAGTTGCGGAGTACCCCGAATGGGTAGCAAATGTGGTCGTTGTACCAAAGAAAAGAGGAAACTTCGAATATGTGTTGACTACCTAGATCTCAACAAGACGAGCCCAAAAGATGATTTTTTGGTACCCCACATAGATGTACTAGTGGACAGCATGACAAACCATGCACCATTCTCGTTAATGGATGGATATTCTAGTTACCACCAAATCAAAATGGTAGAAGAGGATGTAGAGAAGACCACTTTCATCACAATGTGGGGGACCTATTGCTATCAAGTTATGCCATTTGGTCTAAGAAATGTTATGGCCATATAGCAGTGTGCCATGGTTACTCTTTTCCATGACATGATGCATAAATAAGTTGAAGTCTATGTTGATGACATAATATGCAAATCAAAGACTGGAGGTGAGCATGTCGGAAACCTGCAGAAGCTGTTCAAAAGATTACGAGATTATAATCTAAAACTGAACCCTGCCACATATAGTTTCGGGGTCAAGTCAGGTCGATTTCTTGGCTTTATAGTCAGTTAAAAGGGCATTGAGGTCGATCCATAAAAGGTGAAATCTATCATTAAGATCCCTCGTCCGAGAATAGAGAAAGAAGTCAGAGGTTTCCTGGGTGGGCTGAACTACATCTCCAGGTTCATATCACAATTGACAGCTACATGTGAGCCCGTCTTTAAGCTCTTAAGGAAGAACTAGACCGTCAAGTGAAATGAAGAATGTCAAGATGCTTTTGAAAAAATTAAGCAGTACCTATTAAACCCACCTGTATTAATGCCTCATTTACATGGACGACCATTGATAATGTACCTAACATTATTGGATGACTCTATGGGGTGTGTCTTGGCTCAACATGACGAATTTGGCAAGAAAGAGCGGGCTATTTACTACTTGAGTAAGAAGTTCACGGATTATGAGACAAGATATTCCTTACTAGAATGCACATGTTGTGCCTTAGCTTGGGCATCACGCCGATTGCAGCAATACATGTTGATTCACATTACATGGCTTGTGTCTAAAATGGACCCAATGAAACATATTTTTGAGAAACCAATGTTGACAAGCAGAATTGTTTGGTGGCAAGTACTACTATCAGAGTATGACATAGTCTATGTCACCCAAAAGGCAATCAAAGGTAGTGCACTTGTTGACTACTTAGCCAATGAACCGGTAGAAGGACATGGGTCAATGCATCAAGAGTTTCCTGATGAAGGTATCATGACATTGTCCTCAGTAGACCAAGAGGAAGACAACAGATGGACACTCGTATTTGATGGAGCCTCCAATGCGTATGCACATGGAGTCAGGGTAATATTGGTATCTCCTCATGGCAATTTCATTCCTATCACTGCTAGGCTATGCTTCGACTGCACCAACAATATAGCTGAGTATGAGGCATGTGCCTTAGGCTTGCAAGCAACTACATAATCAAAAGCAAAAATCCTTGAGGTTTTCAGAGACTCCGCTCTAGTAATCCACTAGGTAAAAAGAGAATGGGAAACTCGTGATAGCAAGTTGATACCTTATAGAGATCACATACAGAGGCTAGTTGAGCAATTTGAGAAGATCGATTTCTATCACATCCCTAGAGAAGACAATTGATTAGCCAATGCACTATCCACCTTATCCTCCATGTTCCACATAAGCGGAAATGACCAACTAGTCATCAGTATAGGAAGCAAAGGTCAACTAGCTTATTGCAATACCATACAAATAGAAGAAGATGGCAAACCTTGGTACCATAATATAAAAGAATACATCAAGGAGAAAGAATACCCTCCAGGTGCCTCTGAGAATGATAAAAGGACCTTAAGAAGATTAGCCATGAATTTCTTCCTAAATAAAGAAGTGCTTTACAAAAGGAACCATGCCATGGTGCTCTTAGATGTGTCGAAGCGAAAGAGGCGGAAGCAATCCTTGCAAATGTACATGATGGCTTGTTTGGGACCCATGCAAATGGACATGCCATGGCTAGGAAGATATTAAGGGCAGGCTAATACTGGTTAACAATGGAGACTGATTGCTGTAACCATGTAAGGAAATGCCATAAATGTCAAATTTATGCCAACAATATCAATGCACACCCAAATCCATTGAATGTTCTGTCAGTGCCATGGCCTTTCTCTATGTAGGGAATGGATGTCATAGGACCCATCGAGCCTAAAGCCTCAAACGGACGTTGTTTAATTCTAATGGCCATTGAATATTTTACTAAATGGGTCGAAGTGGCTTCATATGCCAATATCACCCGAAAGGTAGTGGTCAGGTTCATTAAGAAGGAGTTGGTATACCACTATGGTCTACCAAGTAAAATCATCATGGATAATGCCACCAACTTGAATAACAAGCTGATGTGTGAGACATGTGAAAATTTCAAGATCAAGCATCACACATCTCCACCATACCGTCCTAAGATGAATGGCACAGTTGAGGTTGCTAACAAGAATATAAAGAATATTGTCCAAAAGATGGTAGTAACTTATAAGGATTGGCATGAAATGTTGCTTGTTTCCTTGCATGGATACCATATTTCTATTCGTACTTCCTTAGGGGCCACCCCTTACTCCCTGGTATGCGGAATCAAAGTAGTCATTCCTATCGAGGTAGAGATCCCATCATGAAGAATTATCGCGGAGTCGGAACTAGAAGAAGCAGAATAAGTTCAAGCCCGATATGATCAATTGAACCTAATTGAAGGAAAAAGGTTGTCCGCTGTTTGCCATGGACAACTTTATTAGAGGAGAATAATGAAAGCATATGCGAAGAAAGTTCACTCATGTCAATTTCAAGTAGGAGACAAGATGTTGAAGAAAATCTGACCAATTCAAAAAGAACACATGGGAAAATAGACTCCGAATTATGAAGGGCCTTATGTAGTGAAGAAAGTTTTCTTTAGTGGAGCCTTAATACTGAGTAACATGGATGGAAATGACCTGCACCTGTCAGTCAAATTAGATGCTGTGAAAAAATATTATGCCTAGAGAGGTTTTCCCTTAGAAATATAGTGAAGAAACATAACATATGTCTCAATCAAGGTTTTATTGATGCATTATACACTATCACTTTTATTTGTTGTCTTGCACGAAGAATGATGTTAATAAAACCCAACCAATGTGAACCTGGATAGATCAAGGTACACACATCAGGATAAAAATCAAAATGACTCCAAATAAATAACTAAATAATGACAATTGTTTTCAAGACACAAATCAATCACACAATGTATTAATATTTCTTCCAAAAGTTCAGACTCAAACAAAAAAGGAACCTCTCTAGCCCAAGTCATACATGAGACTAGGGCAAAATTTTGGTAGACACAAATGAATGACACTGGGTCAAATTTTTGGTAGAGACAAATGAATGACATTGTGGCAATTTTTGGTAGACAGCGATGAATGACACTGGGGCAGATTTTTTTAGATGACTTCATGCAGGCGAAAGTAATCATGTACGGTCAGCAAAAATATCAAGCAATCAAATATTGGGGCAATTTTTTATGAATTGTCAAAGACTCATTCCAAGCTCAATGGTCAAATCGTATAGTGAAAGTTAACATGGCTCCTTATATAGGGCAACAAAAGGACATACAGAACACCCCAATCTCATAAGCATCACTTCAACCGACCATAAGATCATGCATTTTATTATCACATTCATACCATATTCCACATTTCCAAACATTCTACATACAAATTTGTTTTATTGAGTTTGTACCATACTATGAAAATGAAAACTCTAACCCTTATAGCACTTGGTGACATCCATTTTCTATCCAATAGACAATCTGGTGCCGACAACTACAAATAAGTTTTCTACTCCAAAGCAATCATGAGCAACTTTACGGGTCGATCCCAAGCTGATCCAGACATCATCTAACGACCGAGTGTTATGGTGCCGAGAAAGAAATAAGGCGATATTTATTGCAAGATGAGAATGTCACCAATGACATTTCCCTATGAGCAGATAACTTAAGCATCAAGTATACAAACATTAGCATTGCTTTCACACAACCCGTGTCATAAATGTTGTCATGCATACATACATCACTCAACATATATCTCATGCATCAATAATATTTTCATGCATTTCACCACGTACTTTCAAGCAATCACACATTCAAAAAACACATATGACTTGCATAATTAGACCCAAGGATGTCGACCAAGATTTTTGATCCAATAAATCACCTATATTTATTAGCATTATCGGATTTAGACACCGAAATGTTATGACATTGCTGGACTTAGATGCCAGAATGTTATTCCCTTTTTAAAGGGCATTGTCAAACTCATACATCAAAATGTGTTCTCTTATCAACCTAGATTTCGGCAGTACCCCGACCTGTGTTCCTATAGCTTTGATGTCCCAAGTTCTGGCAGTACCCCGACCTATGTTCTTGGCTTTACCTTCCCGAATTTCAGCAGTACCCGACCTGCGTCTTCAGTGTTCTCTTATCAACCTAGGTTCCGGCAGTATCTCGACCTGTGTTCCTAGTGCTTTGATGTTCCAAGTTCCGAAAGTACACTAACCTGCATTCTTGGCTTTACCTTTCCAAATTCTGGCAGTACGTCGACCTGCATCTTCGGTGTTCTCTTGTCAACCTAGGTTCCGGCAGTACCCCGACATGCGTTCCTAGAACTTTGATGTCCCAAGTTGCGGCAGTACCATGACCTGCATTCTTGACTTTACCTTCCCGAATTCCGACACTACCCTGACCTGTGTTTTCAGTGTTCTCTTGTCAACCTAGGTCCTAGCAATATCCCGACCTACGTTCCTAGTGCCTTGATGTTTCAAGTTCCGGCAGTATCCGACCTGTGTTCTTGGCTTTACCTCCCGAATTCAGGAAGTACCCCGACCTCCGTCTTTGGTGTTCTTTATCAAACTAGGTTCCAAAAGTACCTCGACCTGCGTTCCTAGTGCTTTGATGTCCCAAGTTCTGGCAGTTACCGACCTGCATTCATGGCCATTTCTCTAACCTCTATCCTTAGAGGATCATTTGATTCAATTCCAAAGCATGTTTTAAATCATTGTCGGACATAGACATCTAATGATTGTTACATCACCAGCTTCTAATGCAATACCATCATCACATGAGGAGTGTGATCGAGCTCAAGCTTCAAGGTATCCTAGTCGAGTTGATCTTTCCGGTTAGCCAGTTCAATTTGTGTTTTTTAAACCGCGACCCAAGTGGGGCGTGATTAGAAATACTCGAAGGACTAAGTGGTAATATCTTAAGATTCTTCATTAACCTTACCCCTAAACCTAAATGAGGCAATAAATAGCCCCACTTAGCACTAACCCTAGAGACTCAACAACTTTATCTCATTTTCAAAACACATATTGTGCAGCCTTTTTTAAAAATAAAAAAAATATGACGGCCCCATCCTTAAACCAAATTACAACTTAGGTTATCCTTAAACACTAAGCAGCTATTAGAGTATCTTGAACAGCTTTTTTTTGACAAACCGAGAAGGGACGGGGCGAGACTCCATTAACCAAGACAACATAGAAAGTTCATCTCTTTCTTAAACTCATCTCAACTCACTGTTACATTTTTCATTTCTTGTCTAAACTCATTGTATATACATGTACATATTTCCTATCTTGATACATTAACACTGCCATTTTCATTTTATAATTTCATGAACATTAATCCTATGGCATAAACCAAAAAAAGCAATCTTATCCTAATACAAAAAACTCCGTAGCCACCACGCTATTACTACAATGCTCTTATCTTTAAACGAAACATCAATACTTTCTGGCAAAAATGAATAGAAGAACATCAACAGACAGATAAATAGCCTTATCATTTTAAAACACACACTCAGCAGTTTTTTCAACCCACTGTTTCGTTTTTTTCCATTGTTAAAAGTCATTGTTATATATACATATTTCATATTATTTTACTTTGGCATAACCTGTATCATTTTCATTCAATTACTCCATGTTCATTAATCCTATGGTATGAACCAAAGCATAAGCCAAAAGGAATGAGTCTTCTTCTCCTTTATCTTCTTCCAGCGCCTTCATTTTCTCATTCCTTTTTTAAACTTCTTTTTCTTTTGTTTAGTTATTTGTTTCATGTATGTTTATTTAAAAAGTACCTATGCATCAATCCATTATTTCGGCTTTACTGTTTAGGGGTGGTTGAAGACCACATTCTAGTCGTTGGGGGTTTGGCTTGCTAGACAAACTCACATCAACGACATCATAGGCTATTTAACTCTTAAATTAACATCACTCAGCAGAGGGAATTCTCTCCTTGGACAAGAAGCATCGTATGCCAAATAATCAAGCACCTATGTGTCATTATGGAGCCAATAACTCCTGATTTCACCATGTGCTATATTTTGGACCAAGCCTTCAATGAATTCTGGAATCCTATGAAGACCATCAATTCTTTCCATGGAGCATTATGAAGGCATTAAGTCTCATTCACCATGTGACTTAATATTAAGTTGTGAACTTAATGAAGGATGGGATGTTATGCTTTCCAAGGCTCAACTGTGGCAGCAATGGAATCCTAGGCTTAAGTCTTAATGTTTTCTTTCAATGTAATAAAGTACAATAATAACATGTGCTATGCAAGTTGTCAACCGAATTTAGCATAATTTAGGAGTAGATTCATAAGCCAAAAGGTATACAATGTTGGACTATCTTTACTTAAGTTATGTTTTTTACTTTTGATTTACGTGGGAGCCAAGTTTGGCTCGACACTATATATGTAAGTGACATTCCCATGAAATAAACAAGTTAAGTTGAATTTAATTCATATTGAATTAAGGATTAATTCCTTGTAAGAGCATTATGAATTCTCCAAACCTTCTTGGTTGGACTAAGATTAGAAGTTCTTATCAAGAACCAAGTTTTTGTGGTGAGCATCACCTTGGCTTATCAACACCTCAAGTGTTGTGGCACCTATCACCTCAAGTCTAATCCATCTTCTTTTATCTTACTTATTCAACTATGCTGCTTACTCATTACTAAAAGCTCAACTCAACCGTGAGCTTGGACAAACACCAACCAAGATAGATCGTGTAAAGAACCTTTCCCAAAAGGGTTCACATCATACTATCATAGTTGTTAGTATAATCCATGATAATATTTTCAATGGAGTTTTCTTATGACTAGCACTCTTGTCATTGTTGCATCATTTTATTGCTCCTTAAATGTTCCTCCCTTTGTTTTTGCAAGAGTTTCGCTTTTCTCACTAAGAATTGTTTTACTAGGTTTCCCCCACTATTACATTGTCTTTGTGTTTCACTCTTGTTAACTTGTTGTATATAATTGTTGCTAACTTGTTGTATTTCACTCTTTTCTTTTCTCTCTTGGATAATATTTTCTCTAATTTTTATCCCATCCCCATTCACCCCATTTTGGAGCAAAGGTTTGAGAACTATATTTTAGTTTGGGTGAAAGTAATTTTGTTTGTGAAACCATTATGAATAGCCATAGTTTCATATTGTCATTGTCAGCCCAAGAGAACATACTTGGTTGCTATAGGAACTACATTACATAAAACTTTATTACTATACTTCATGTTGGACAATACATAAAAGTGGACTGAGACATGGCCAGGCCATGTAGTGACATAAGTCTAGGCCATGTATGGATACACGACCATGTGTCACGCTAAAATTATTGTTTTCTACTAAAAGCTACCATGGTCAGGTCATGTGCTGACATCCAAGATCGTTGCCCCAATTTTATGCCTTTCTTCCCTATCCATCTTTTCCCATGTCATTGATCCACATATGGCCTTAGACTCTTGGTGGTGCTTCGCTATGGCCTTTCCAACTTCATTTGCCTTTGTTCTGTCTTGGTGTTGATTGTTTATTGCCATGCCTTTATCAATCATGCTTTCTTTACTTGAGGCTATTAAGTTGGGCTTGAATGGTTTATCTCAGTCTCTTTGATCAAATGGTATCTTGAGACCCATGTAAGTTTTACTTTAAAATAAGAGTTTTGAAGTTAGCACTTGCAAACACATGAAGTGGTTGAATTTTGTTTGTTATGTTTTTTTAAAATAGTTTGATATTAAAAACTTTTCATATGCAATTATATGGTGAGAGCAATAAATTAACTAATATCAAAATATTAAATAACAACAAGTTCAAATACCCACAATTAGAATAAAATAATGTAGTAAAGAATTAATGCATAGAGAAAACAACACAAGTATTTCACCATGTTTCACTCTCATGGATACCTGTGGGCAAAATCTACACGGACGCATGTGCGCACAAATTTTAGAAATGATTTCTTCAAACTACCCACAGTATATACTCTTACCACTATAGTCACACTCGTGTGTATGTGCGATATCTGAAATTACTTTACTACCCTTATTTGCATATAACGTACCAAAATTCCTAATCATAATTCATTTCTCGATTCTCACCAAGCAGAGTACCAAAGAAGAACCGACTCTCTCCCTCCCTTTAACTTTGTTAGACAACCGCAAGCATCCATCAACCAAAATTAACAAGCTCATGGGTCATAATCCAATAATCTATGCATGACCACATGAGGCAACAAGGCGACGCAACGACGAGGGCTCCTTCATACAGTGTAGAGTGAACCAGCATCAACTTTGTATCTAGACAACATATCAGTCATCCACTAGTGGCTCTCTAGCATTTGGCTCCCTCAAACGATGATGATATATCTTAACATTCAAGGCTCAATTGGGGTTCATTGTCATCATTCTCTTTGTCAATTTTGTTATTACCGTAGCTTGAAACAATTATAAATCACACGAAATAACACTTATTGGCTGAGATACGATCAGGTCGCTCTCTTTATGGCATTTTGTGACATTGCCCAAAATGTGCAAGTAGACTATCAACCACGCCGTCCCCAGGATAAAACAGCCCATATCTCTATTATCAAATTATTACTGTAGTGTAAGAACCGATCTCGAATATACCCAACACAATATGGCTACCAGTGCCAATTCTCGAAATTCCCACAATATGGCTACACGTGCCAATTCTTTTCCCACAATCTGACTATCAGTGTCAATTCTTGAAATGGCCACAACATGCCTACTTGTGCCAACTCCTTTCCCTCAATACTGATTACCAATTCTTATTGCCACAGAAAGAAATGAGGAGAAGTTTGCTGAAAATGCATTTGTGGAAAATATGACGGAGAAAGAAAAAGTTGAATAAAAGTGCATTCATCTTGGGGCAAGTTCTAATGAGGGGAGAAGGCCTCTATTTATAACATGAGATTTTTTCCAAGTTTCTCATCACTTCAATATAGGACTTGAGAGTTGTTTTTTCAAAACTCTTCCATGTAGGACTTGGGGGTTTTTTAGATTTCACACCCAAAAGTTCCCACTAATGGCATTCCACAAACCAAGTTCCAACAATCCTCCACTTGAAATTTAAAAACAATTTCCGGGAATTTATGTGGTCTCAATAAGATTGTGCATAAACAAAGGTATCATACGACTTGACCCTTTGCATAGTGAGTAAGATCCAGATTTTACTAGAGTGACTCGTAGTCTTGAACTCTATCTCCGACATCAAACCACACATAAAATTTTCAAAGGTGTATTCTATAAAGCCTATGCATTAAAGGTCATGCACGTCTATCCTAGTATAGTGAATGCTCTATAAATTTATGCCCCAAAATTTCACAAGAAGCAACCCCACTTCCACATTGACATATGTGAGTCTATCAAGAGTACTCTTATAGCTTAGGGACTCCACTCCAATTGTAGTGTAGATCTCATTATGAGTTTAACTTATCCTTACATATGTTTTAAGAATCATGCTTCTCGTAATTTTATAGCATATTCATTCTCATATCACTTCACAACTTTGTATTACTCATTGAACCTATTTCTTGGGATCTCCAGTGAGTTAGGTCGGGTTACCATCATGAGTGATCCATGTTCTAAGGGTGATAGTCCCATACTCTTAGAGGTATTATGGACTTTCTCTCTAGCTAGTCCTTTCGTCATAGGATCTACTAAGTTATTCTTAGTGTGTACATGATCCACTCTAACAGCTCATGTAGAGAGTAATTCTCTAATGGGGTTGTGCTTCCGACGAATTTGTCATTTCTTATCGTTATAAAAGATTCTCAATTTTTGCAATAGTCGCGATACTATCTCAATGGATCAACACAGTTAGTATCGGTTTTTCCTATTGGGGAATCTTTGTAAGCAAACTTTTCAGCCAACTTGTTTCTTCACTAGTTATTGCTAGTGCTAACATCTTAACTTCCATAGTAGATTGAGTCAAAATAATCTATTTCGTGTTAGATTGTGGATAGTCCATCTCATGATTAATGGCTTCTTTCTACAAAGAAATCAAAACTTCTTGGAGAGTTGATGGATTCTCCTCCAAAATATATAGACCATATAATAAGGTCTATACTCTCTGGTAGTTGTTGCTCTCTTACTTCTTCTAGGTTGTATTTCAAACCTTTCATTTTTTATCATTATCTTTAATCACATGTATGTAATTAGTTAATGTGCCCCCACTATTCCTCAATTTAAAAGAGAAATTCTTTTACATTGAAATCATCATCGTTAGACTCATTGATTGCTTTTACAATAAGGTCATAAAACTTGTACGTCTTGTTGTTTACAACATACCCAATGAATACACATTCACATGCTCTATGAGTTTAACTCTCTAGGGACATACCATCAGAAATGATTTCATGAGCAATTTTATGTATCTCCTTGCAATGAGACTCTACTGATTTATCATCAGATACTTGAGGTACCGACTAACAACATATTTTTTAGTCTCATCTTCCTCAGTATCATATTTTTCTCTCAAGTGAATACCAAATTAATTTGGTAGACTTGTATCGGCTGTAGTAATCATAGAGGCAATCAAAAAACCCATTCAGAATAAATTTCTTACACAAGTAATCAATTTCATTCTAGAGAGTTATTTCAATAGCCAATTTATCCATTTTCTCCTTTTCAGCTTTTCTGGCACCACTGAGATATCGATTTTCAGAACGTGTGCAACTTTTCTCATAGTGAGGAAAAATTTCATCTTATGTTGCTATCGTTTGAAATTTGTCTCATCAAACCGAAATGGTTTGTTCAGGTCAAAGTTGTTCGATCCAATAATATTATCTACGAATGTCATTGGAGTAGAAACGTCTTAAAATTGTTGTTATCGTAGTTTGTAACAATTATAAATGGCATGACATAATACTTACTAGCTGAGTCACCACCAGGCCGCTCTTTTTAAGACGTTTTGTGGCACTGCAAAAAATGTGCAAGCAGATTATCAACAACGCCGTCCCCAGAATAAAATAACTCATATCTCTATTATCAAATTCTTACTGCACTATAAGAACCAATCTTGAATACACCCACCACAATATGGCTACCAGTGCCAATTCTCAAAATTCCCACAATATGGCTACCCGTGCCAATTCTTTTCCCACAATCTGACTACCAGTGTTAGTTCTTGAAATGCCCACAATATGGCTACTCGTGCCAATTCGTTTTCCTTAATACTTACTACCAGTGTCAGTTCTCAAAATTCCCACAATTTGGTTGCATGTGCTAATTCTTAGTGCCGCAGAAAGAAATGGGGAGAAGTTTGCCAGAAATGCATTGGCGAAAAATATGAAGGAGAAATAAAAAGTTGAGTGAAAGCGCATTCAACTTGGGGCAAATTATAATGAGGGGAGAAGGCTTCTATTTATATCATGAGATTTTTTCCAAGTTCATTATCTTTCCAATGTGGGACTTGGAGTTGTTTTTTTTTTCAAAACTCTTCTATGTGAGACTTAGGAGTTTTTTAGATTTCACACCTAAAAGTTTCCACTAATAGCTTTCAACAAACCAAGTTCCAACAAACTTCATATATGGATTCAAGATTTTTTGGATTCTAGAAAACATTTCTAATCGTTTTTATTTGGGAAATTTTGCATAGTATTGTAGTCTTTATATCTAATTTGTTTTTGTACGTGAAATTTGCATATAATGTTGTGGAGTTTTCATTGTTGTACATATGTTGTTCATAGATGTGAGTGATTTTTCCATTTTAAGATTGGTTAAAACTTTATGTGTACTAAAAATGTTATGAGCTAGCTTCAGAGTATGTCTACTGTGGAAGCCTCTATTGAATAAGATCAAGTTCCTAATGTCTCTAATGGATGAATTGGTCTCACTTCTTATGAACGTAGATGTTTCTTCAATTCATGATGAAACTCATTATTCAAGTCAAAATGATCCTAAAGAAGCTCAACCATAAAAAATATCATATATTTGGATTCACTTTGAGTGGTGTAGAATAGACGAAAAATGAAAAACGGTTTGCAATTACAGTAGAAAGCAACTCATGGGAGATCCAAGTCAAGAAACAAAATACCTTCTCTTGAGGATTCATGTTTCAGGGTTAATATGTTGAACCAAGTTGTGAAAGAGAAAGCGGCTAAAGTGCAATCTAAGGATCCCTTAGAGAGATGCATAGTAGACGGTGACACTTCGGATGTTGATGAGGAAGTGGTCGAGGTTATTGAATTTCTGAATGCAAGCCCAACACTTCCTCACAACCTGCAAGATGAGATCTTGAAGGTAATGCCTAAATTTGAAGATTAGGAGGAGGGGAAAACACCTAAAATTGAATTAAAAACACTCCCATCCATCCTCAGGTGTGAATTTCTTGGACCTAACGCATCTTATCCAGTTGTTGTTAATGTTAAATTAAATAAATTGGAAACTGAAAAATTGATAAGGGTCATGAGAATGCACAGGAAGGTAATAGGATATACATTGGATGATATAAAAGGCATAAATCCTTCTTTTTGCATGCATAGAATTTTCATGGAACCTAACCATAAAACTTCAATTGAAAACCAGAGGAGACTAAATCCTAATATGAAAGAAGTGGTTAGGAAAGAAGTGCTGAAACTTTTAGATATTGGGGTAATATATTATATATCTGATAGTAAATGGGTGAGCCCAATTCATGTGGTTCCTAAAAATGGAGGATTGACTGTTGTGAAAAATAAGATTAATACCAACTAGAACAGTCACATGTTGGAGAATATGCATTGATTATAGAAAATTAAACACATCGACTAGGAAAGATCACTTCCCTCTCCCATTAATTGTTCAAATGCTTGAAAGGCTTGCTACATATGAATATTTCTCCTATTTAGATGGGTAATCGTGATTTCTTAAAATCCCCATTCACCTTGAAGACCAACAGAAAACTACTTTCACATGTCTTTATGGCACCTTTGGCTATAGGAGAATGCATTTTGGGCTATGTATCGCCCGAACCACTTTTTAAAGATGCATGACTGAAATATTTTCTGATTTTATAGAAAACATAATGGAATTTTTTATGGATGATTTTTATGTTTATGGACTTTCATTTGATGACTGCTTAACAAATTTGAAAAAGTTTTGCAGAGATGTGAGGGAGTGAATCTTCTATTAAATTGGGAAAAATGTCAATTCATGGTGCGCGAGGGTATTGTGTTGGGGCATTTAATTTCAGGAAAAGGGATAGAGGTGGACAAGGCAAAAATTGTAGTAATAGAAAATATGCCACCACCAATTAACATAAAAAAAGTGTTAGGAGTTTCTTAGGCCATGCGTAATTTTACCGTAGATTCATAAAAGATTTTTCAAAAATTGCAAAACCTCTTTCTAACCTTTTAATGAAAGATATTGCATTTGATTTTAGTGTTGCTTGTCTAGAATCATTTTGCAGGTTGAAGGAGGCATTGGTCACTTCACCAATATTGCAATCACCAGACTGAAATCTTCCCTTTGAAATGATGTTTGATGCTAGTGACTACGGTGTGGGAGCAGTGTTGGGCCAAAAGACAGACAAGAAGATGCATGCAATCTACTATGTAAGCAAAACACTTTGTGAAGCTCAAGCCAGCTATGCCACCACAGAGAAGGAGCTACTAGCTATTGTGTTTGCCTTCGAAAAATTTAGGTCCTACCTAGTAGGTTCTAAAGTTATAGTCAATATTGATCACTCAGCCCTGAGATACTTGATGAGTAAGAAAGAAGCCAAACCACGTCTCATTCGGTGGATTCTCCTTCTGCAAGAATTTGATCTAGAGATTGTTTATATAAAGGGAACAGATAATCCAGTTGTAGATCATTTATCTTGGCTTGAACATCCAAGTGGAGGAGAGGAGGACATGTCTATTGATGATTCCTTTCCTGATGAGCAACTCCTCCTCATCGACACTATAGAGGCACCTTGGTATGCTGACTTTGTAAACTATTTGGTCAACAAGATTCTTCCACCTGAAATGACACCGAAATAGAAAAAGAAATTATTCTCAGATCTGAAGAAGTATATATGGGATGATCCTTACCTCTATCGACTCTATGCTGATGGTATTTACAAAATATGTGTTCCAGAAGAAGAAGTGTCAAAGGTCCTGAGTTATTGTCACTCTGCCTCTTATAGAGGTCATGCCAGTACTTCAAAAACAATAGCAAAGGTATTCCAATGTGGTTTCTTTTGGCCACACATATTCAGATATGCAAGTAATTTTGTTCTCGCATGTGATTCTTGCCAAAGGGTGGGGAACATATCAAAAAGGCATGAAATGCCAATGAACCACATCCTTTAGGTGGAGATATTTGATGTATGGGGAGTTGACTATATGGAACCTTTTCCTACTTCGAACAGCAACAAATATATCTTGGTGGTGGTCGATTATGTTTCTAAGTGGGTGGAGACATTTTTATCTCCACACAATGATGCTAAAACGATCATCAAATTGTTTACCAAGATTATATTTCCAAGGTTTAGGTTCTCGAGGTTGGTTATCAGTGATGGAGGCTCACACTTCATTGAAAGACATTTTGAAAACCTCTTAAAGAAGTATGGTGTTTCTCATCGAGATGGTAGCCCTTACCATCCTCAAACAAGTGGACAAGTGGAAGTATCAAATTGTGAGATTAAGAGCATATGAGGGAGTTTTACATTTAGATAGTTCATTCATTTCATGTATACCATATACATTTTAAATTTTTTAGGTTGAATATTCATATTATCATGTATTATCATATGTCTCATACATCATCTATCCTCTGGTTTGTTCTATGTGTTATCTATCTGCTTTAAATGAAAAAATATGCATGAATGATGATTGTTGATCTATGACCCTCATTGAAGAAAAAAATTGTTGATAGAAGGGACTAAAAAAAGTGTGTTGTAAGGAGAAAGGTTGATTGAAAAAATGTCATATGATAAATTAAGGCCTATCAAGACAATCACAATGCTTCAATCAGATGTCTAAAAGGTTTAAGTATTACGGGAAACATTTGTAAGCCTTTTGAATTATATTTTCTTTGACTATCACACCTTAAATCATTCACCTTGGTCCCATTACAACCATTTAAAGACCTCTTGATTTTTGCATGCATTCAAATACAGTCAGTGGCGATTTGGTCTATAATCAAGCCTATGGTAGTGTACTTTCATGCAATTTTTGAGCGAAACACTATGATCCTTAAACACATGAGAGTGATGAGAGAAGAGTGACCCTAATTCATGCAATTTTTATGACTTAAGGACTTAGCGTGAATTAAATTTGTTTATGATTGTCTTGTCTTGATGTCTGAATTGTTTCAAAATAAACATGAGATTGCTTGTTATTTTGGGTCATAGTTTCTATATCATCATCCGTACATGATTGTGAAAGTTAGACATAATACTTGCTTGATGACAAGCAAGAGATAAGATTGAGGGGATTTGATAAGTGTGAAATTATACTACATTTGCATTGCATTTAACTTGCATTTTAGGACATAATTAGGACTTTAGGATTTTTTTTAGCTTTTATTTCTATTTTTCGGGTGGAGCGGGTGTTTTTTAGCTATGTTGTGCAGTTTGGATGGATTAAAGCAAAAAAAGTAGAGATTGGATGCATGAAGATTGAATTCATAGTTGAGGTTATGCGAAGAACAATTGAAGAACTAAAAGAAGTCATAGATGTTATATTATATTCCTATTTTTTAGATTTGTTTTGTAGGGCTTAGCCCAATATTTTGTAATTAGGATAAATAAGGATTCTCCCTCAAGAATTTCACATTTTTTTTTTACATTACAATTCTCTAATTTAGAATTTAGGATTCTCTTCTACATCATGAGTGAGTAATTCCCTTTGTTTCTAGGATTGGGGCTATGCCCTTTTACATTCAATAAATATTTGTTCTTACTTCTATTTCATTGAGTGTTATGATTTGAATCATTAAACTAGGTTTTATTCGTGTGAGTTGTCTGGCCAACAAATTACACTTCTTAGATACATTGGGGAAGGACCAAGAGGTGAACCCAACTATCCGACCATTCAGTTATTCAAACTAGAATCCTAATTCATGAGAGTAGTATTAGGATTGTCGGGGGTTTCTAGAATTCACATTGGGTTGGTACGAAGTGATTGGATAGAAAGATCCAAGTAAATGATTTGATTTATAATCGTACCACGAGAGTAGGTGCGACTTCAATTGAGTACACGTGTCGGAGATCGAAAGAGGATGACACATATCAAAGAGCAATTCACCCTCACAGCTTAAATTTCATATAGAGGAGCAAAACAAGGATTTGCAAGTGCAAATGTGGTAACCCTTATCCTAGGAACTCTTCCTAAATTAGATTTCAATCCATTTTGATTATTTTCATAATTATTTTTGGCAATTGTTCCAAATTCAATTTTATTCCTTATTTGAGTTAAGTATAAATTAATTGTTATAATTAAAAGAGTTTTCCAGTCCTCGCCGGATCGATATTTTATTACTTGACGATATAATTGTGCACTTACGATTTGCCCTATCTGATTTAAAGCAAGCACTTCTCAAAGTTGGAAAAAAGATAGTGAATAATTATCAGTTGGTTCTTATGCACTCAACCAAGAGGCTAAAAACACATACCCTTTTCAAGATGATATTTTTTCATGAGTACCCAACGTCCATGGTTGATCACTTCCCATTTAAGGAATTTTCTGGTGCTCTGCAACCTTTATTTAAAAGATTTCTTGCAACACGATCAAGAGTGAAATCTTAAAGATATATAATGAAGAGAAAGTAAATATCGTTAACTTTGATTTCAAAGAACCAAAGTTGGTTTGTAATTATCACCAATTTTGGACCGCTAGTAATCAAAAATGAGGTTATATTGATGGATCATGGGTTCTATAAAGTTGACTTGTGAGGTAGTATTAACTAGACGAGAAAGTATTGTCCGATCAAGATGGAGAGTTTGACATCTTAGCTTAGTGGAAGGTAAATGGGTTAAAATATCCAACCTTGTAAAGAATGACAAGAGAGTTATTGGCAATTTCTATCTCTTTTGTTGCTTCAAAATCTACATTTAGTACTAATGACCAAATTCTTACTCCTCATCATAGTAGATTGCATGCATGTACTATATTGGTATTAATATGTCTCCAAAATTGACTAAAGGGTGATATTTAAAGTAATCATGTCTATTATTTTTAATAAGATATTTTTGTAGGATTATTATATAAATCTTGAATGAAGTTATTTCATTTTTTGCAGGCTCTGCAAATTCAAAGTCATACATTATTGTGTGTGGTACAATTGGAAGGTTTTGATGTTGGTTATGTTTTTTAAGTTGTTATTTGACATCAAATAAAACATTAACAATATTCATTGTTGGGTTTTAATTTGTTTTTATTTTATAAGAACCAACTAGCCTATGTGATACTATTGAAGGGAATAATGTCAATTGTTAAAGATTATAGGCAAGATATGGTCATGAAATATTTAGATTGAGCTTTTGGTGAATTTCCATTAGATGGGAGACTTTAAAATTTGGAAAGCAGATATTTTAAAATTTTTATATGAATTCTCATGAGTACTTTTGAATGTTGGAAACATAGTTGTTGAGTTTGAACTTTTAAAATTGTATTGTTGAATTTGGTGGTACATCCTTGAATTTGTTGGCGCACCTTATCTGGTTGAGTGTCCCGCCCGATTCGCTAGGTTGTTGGCCTATAAAGCACTTTCCCACTAATCCTACCACCCAATTCATTATTGAAGTAATGTTATTTTAATTGTCTTTTTTTCCTTTCTTACTAACAATTATTTGACAAACAAAATAGACAAAAAATAACTCTCTTAGAATGTAATTTTCTCAATTTTTAAAGCATCTAATAAATACATATGTGACACCAATCGTATTTACATGTACCTGCTAAAATTCCTAAGAATACAAGCAAGTGTGGGTAAAATCTCACGTGTAAAATAGGTAATGGATAACTACTACTTGTGTCCATTTGTGCATGTTGTCGTCCTTAGACACACATGGTAACCTCATTCTTAAACTCTTGAAGGTTATTATTATTATTATTATTATTATTATTATTATTATTATTATAAATATTTAATTATTATTATTTAATGATTAATTGGTTAATTATTTTTTAATAGTTATTGATATTATTAGATTAATTATTAAATTATTAATTTGGAAAATAAAATATTTTTATTGTTTACTTAATTTAAAAATAAATTAGTTTATTTATTATTATTATATAAATTAAGAGAAATATTAAAATTGAGATTAATTAGTGAAATAAAAAAAAGAAAAAGTACCTCAACATTCCACAAGGCAACCTGGGCCCGTTAGTGACAAAAAAAGGTCAAACGCGATACACCGACAATAATAGCGAGTGGATGATGCATGGACGAGCATAAAATATGAGGCATCCGTATGCATTAACATTGCTGAGTACCTACATAATATACAATGATGACGTCTAGCGCTATGAGATGGAGGAATCGATTCAACTAACACCGAAATCCATGTGCATAATCAGCGATGGTACAATAACATGAAGACACATCAATCTTTGGCAACGGGTGAATATGATGTGAAAATCAATAACAGATAGTGTTATTATAGGAGCAATCACATATTTTGAGAGTCTGGTTATTTTAGATCTAAAAAATGAGTTTTTTTGTAGAAGAAAAAAATAGGATTTTGGGATATTTTTTTTACCATGTTTGACTTTTTAGCAAAATACCTTTGCCATTTTAAAAAATTACGCCTTGAACTACAAATTACAAAAATACAAAAATACCATTGTTCTTTCCAAGAAAAGACATTTAATTGGAAAATATTAAAATATTATTGCTCATAGTTGAAAATTAGTAAAAAACCTTAGTTTGGTAAAATCTTATAAAACTCTAAAAACTATTGAAATGCTCTTGAAAGATAAAATTACTCTATTAACCTTATGTAATAGCAGAAATTATTAAAATGTTCCTAATTAGGTAAAAACACTTTGGTAACCTTATAAAATATCAAAATGACTAAAATACTCCTAGTTAAATAAAAATACTTTAAAATTTAGATAATACCATAAAAATGATCAAAATATCCGTGTTTGGACTAAAAACTTATAGAAACATGAAAATTATTTAATTATCCTTGGTTGGATAAAAAAACATTATTGGTGTTATATAGTTTGAAAATTACTAAAATACTCTTATTCTTTTTTTGATATATAAAAATGGGCCTTAAAATTTAACGTTGACACTTATTAATTATTATTACCAATAATCTATTTGTGAGATTTTCAATTTTTTTCTGTGAGTTTTTGAAATTTATATTTTTTTTATAATTGAAGCCAGTCAATTATCTGACATAATTGAATAAGATAACCAATTAATTGTCCATTAAATGGTATAATAGAAGTTGTCTTCTAGATAAGCAATTATATCTTCTAATTATCTAATAATAATTATTTCTAAATTACATCAAAGTTAAAAATAACTATTAATTTACCTCACATTCATTCACCCTTCTAATAATATTAGATATATGTAATATTAATCACTCTTCTTAACTAACCCGTAGTAACTAGTAACATCTCAATATTAGATATGTGCAATGAAAAACTATTCCAATTATACATCTACGAGACTCGGTAATATATGCAAAAATTTAGGAGACTCGTTAATTAATAGATGCAAAAATTTAGGAGACTCCGTAATTACCGATTATTGGGTTTATAACTAGGAAAATAATATATCATTGACACATTGTACTAAATCTCTCTATTAATAACAAAATTTTAGTCTACTAGTGTAAAATGGTGCTAAATTATCAACATGACTAAATGGCTAAGGCTTTCATCCATGGGAGTGACATTTGTTGGGGTAGCAACGCACACTTTGAAAGTAATTAGTTCATTACCCATAGGGTGAGAAATATCATTGTTAATAAAAAAATAATACTAAATCTCCTTATTAATCCTTCTACCTACATAAAGCGACGTACGTCACAAAATCGGGTACACATCTGTTGTCCCACAAGTTGTGACACTGTATGTGCCATCAACTGTGATTGATCTATAAAATAATTAACTATTAATTTTTTAACTTAAATAGATTTTTTCAACCAATAACAGACTAGTGGCACATGTAGTGGCACAATTTGTGGGACAACAAATATGCTCCCCACAAAATCATACTTTTTGTATTTAGAAGGACATCCCATCACCTTATAGATAAGAATATAATCTATTTCGATGTGTGTGACTATCCTCCCAAAAATTGTCGCTCCTAAAAAATCGAAATCTTAACTTTTTAGTTTTTTCTGAAGATCTAACGACATTTTATACAGTCTAATACTTTATTTATTAATAATTAATTTTGTAAGTGAGCTACCTATATTATTTAATTTCTATGAATCATAGGAGAATATAACAAGAAAATATAGTATGGTTATATTTGTGCAAGTCTTTAGTGAGAGAAAATTAACGTGTCATTGGTCCACCATTCTGGAATGTTAGGTTGTCTTGTATTGACTTTTGACACTGTCAGCGTCTAACATAGCTACCGACCATTTTACCAAGCCATCTGCCACGTGTATTCTTCCCTCTCCATCTTCTAATAATAAATATAATACTAATAACCAACCCTTTCACATTTCCTTCATTATCTCTTCTTCTATTACTTTTTTTTTCCATTTTCATTTCAATTCGATTCATTCCCTTTTTTATTTATCTCACGCGCCGCCGAACCATGCCGTATTGTGATATCGGAACGCTGGAATCACCGTCACCTTCGTTTTCTGCTGCCACTGTTGCTTCTGATGATTCTCGACTCAATAATGATTTGAAGATTTTTTATAGAACTTATGGACGTGGTCCTACTAAAGTTCTCCTCATCATAGGTCCTTGTTTGATTCATTCTTAATTTCTTATGCAATTGTATTTCGAGCAAATATAAGTCAAAATAGTCTTTCGGATAAAATGTCCGAACATCAGTTGAACTTTTTATGGAACAAATTGATATAATGTTTTTGTTAGGTTATGTTTGGGAGTTGAGGTTTGAACGGAAAAGAACGAAAAAGATCACCTGACAAATATATTTTATGACTCCAAACCTTTCTTCGAGTTTATGTCTAAAACTCCACTAGCAAAATTGTTATGGAATTTTTTACTTTATGTTTTTTGGGTTAGGAAGATTTTTTGTTGCAGTAGCTGATTTTACATGGAATTAACGGTCAGGATTGGCGGCAACGCATGATTCGTGGGGCCCACAGGTGATAGGTTTGACGGGAACCGATGTCCCGAATGACGATAATGGTGATGATGATAATGATAATGAATGCGGTGGTGGGATCCAGGCATGCGCGTTTGATAATAGGGGCGTGGGTCGGAGCTCTTCACCCGTTAATAAATCTGACTACTCGTGAGTTTTTTATTGTTAGGGAACTCTCCAATTTTCATTCATTGTTAATGTAACATCTATGGTCCACCCACATTTATTATCTATTATTGACTTTTAGATAGAATACACATAAATATGAATGATATATTGAAGATTGGTTCCGTCTTAGGAAACCTATTAAATTACTTTTGAAGATTTTAAGAATACAAATTAATCCTTAGATTTCAAGTTGGGATTAGTCCTTTTTAGCCTAATTTTTTCTGGGATTAATTTGATGCAACTTCAGATATTTAATGACAAATTTGGAATATTTAGCCACCATTTTGGACTTGTAATTCTTCAGGAACCAAATTGGTATACACGAGCATCAAATTGGGTGTTTGTTCTAATTTAAAATTTACTCTTTGACATCCAGTAGAAAAATTCTGAATTTAAATACTTATGCATTCATTCCGAAGGGATTTGATTAAGTGAATTTATGGTGGAACAATATGCATTGAAGTGAAATTTCAAACATTGAAGTGAAATTTTATTCGCTGAGTAATTTGAAATTTAACTTGGTATTGATAATTTTTGGCTGCAGAACCCAGATCATGGCAAAGGATGCCATTGCTTTATTAGATCATCTGGGTTGGAAAAAAGCCCATGTTTTTGGGCACTCAATGGGTGAGTACTTGGTCTTTTATCCTAAGTTTCATTTGAAACCTACTGACTAGAATTTTTGCTTTTGCATGAAACTGCTCAATAAGCCTTACATTGGTTAATATGATCAGGTCCGTAGTGTAGGTCTCTGATTTTCAGATGCTCAGAGCTTAGTTGAACTAGATATTGTTTGTATTGTGGAAGATGAACATATTTGATCTGAATAACATTTCAGTTTCTAACACATTTGGCTGTGACTTGATTTTGTAATACAAAATAAGTACTTTCTATAACTGACATGCTTTTAAGTAATTATCTAAATATCTTTTGGTATCGAAACAGGAGCGATGATAGCTTGTAAAGTAGCAGCTATGGTTCCTGATAGAGTCCTCTCCTTGGCCTTGCTCAATGTAACAGGTGGAGGCTTTGAATGCTTTCCAAAGGTATTGTATGTATATCTTTCTGAACTTGTTCAAAAGCAGAAGTGTTTTGATTTAATTTGTTGCAACAATACGGATTTGGTTCCACATTATAACTACAACTTGGACACAGTACCTGAAGTCCTCACAAGGTGCTTCATTTGTCTATTTTTGCAGTTGGATCGACAAACAGTCTCCGTTGCTTACCGATTCTTGAAAGCAAAGACTCCTGAACAAAGAGCTGCTGTTGATTTGGACACCCACTACTCTCAAGTAAAACATTTTTTTTTCCTTTGTTGATTATTTCCTCTTGATGAGTATCAGTGTTTTAAGTTGCGATTGTGGTCACGGTTACAATGATTGCAGTCATTGCGACGCTGGCTGCAGCTGTGGTGTGAATTATTTTGCGATTACAAAAATAATTTTGAATCCAATGTGGCCTGATGCGCTTTGATGCGGTCCGGTGCGGTCTAATGCAGTCCGATGCGGTTGGCTGCTATCCGGTTTGACCGAACTATTATGATTTAGTGTAACACCATAATTGCGGTGTGATACGGTTGCGACAGTCACCGCAATCACAATATTGCGGCCACTTCATGTGATGCGATCCACAAGTTAAGTCACTGATGAGTATAGTAGTCTCTTTAGCCTCTCTGTCTCCAGCTTCTTTCACAACCCCCATTCCAAATGCTATATTGAGCCCCAATTATTACAAAAGTAAGTGGAGGCTTAAAAAATGAATAACTGGGGATATTAGTATGTTCAGCTGATGGCTGTCAAGAGCGCCTGGCTCGTCAATACATTAATCTGAAGTTATATTTTTTTCATATATTGTAGCATCTGTCATCTACACAGTTACTGACAGTCTACAGGTTTATGCTCCTGCTTTCGTTAGGATGAATATTAATTTCTTTTTATGACAATGCAGGAATATCTTGAGGAATATGTTGGAACTGATAAGAGGAGAACAATCTTATATCAGGTGTGATATATTAAATGCACTTAATTTTAATTAAGCTGGTTTGTTGAGTCTGCTCAGAATTTATTACTTTTGTGATGTCATGGAGTGTTTCTATAGTTAAATAGCACTCTACCAGAAGCTTTTTATTAGGTATCTGAAACTGAATCTATAGTACTTAATACTTATGTATAAACTGCGCGAACATGACCTCTGAAACTGATATCAACAATCAGAGACAGTGTAAGAATCCTCATAAAGAACGAAATTAGACAAGAAAAAAACACTGCCGGAGCCTTAGTGGGTATGGTTCCTCCCAGTTCCACCAAAAACCTTACCTCTTTCCTAACCTCTTTTCTGGATCCCACTACCCCATTTACTATCCTGTCAACTGAATTCTCGTCAGAGTAATTCTCCTTTTGCTACCTGTTCATTTTGTTATGCTGCACTTCCTCAGTATGAAGAGATTCGTCATGAATGCTTTGTTGTTTCCCTCATGGTCCCCTGCTTCTCACCTTATTTCTCGCAAAGTATACCTTAGTTACTCTATCACATTTATATAGAAAAACAGAATTTATGCAGGTAGTTGCAGGCTTGCAGCTACTTCACTTTAGTTAAATCATGCAAAGGCATCTCCACCATGACTTAAGGCTCACAAATATTTGCATATGCTAGAAGTGTCAGAACTCAACCTTTTAAAACATTTTTTATTGTTTGATATGATTGACTTAGAATTTCCAAGTTTAAAAACAGACCATGCTTAGTCTCATGATTATTTTCGCACTTTACATAGGTATATGCTTGGATAGAGAGAGAAGGAAGGGATGTTTGGGCATTTTTATGAGAAGGAAAGAGGGCAGAGGGATTCAGTTAACCCTTCAAAATTCTAGAACATTTACCTGAGTTTTCAATTTGGGGAATATTGGAGGATAAATTAACTGATACATGATTATACTGCTATTGTTTCAAATTCATTTATATTATTAAACTGGACATGAGTTTAATAAATATTATTCCCGTCCTTTTCCTTTCCCTCTCAACTCCCAGGCACCTTACCAATTTGAACTAGCCATCACACTCTGCGATTAAGTATTATGAATTTTTTCCATCATGTGTTCCTAATTCAATACCATCATCTCTTTCAGCAATATGTTAAAGGTATATCAGCAAGTGGTATGCAATCTAACTATGGTTTTGAAGGTCAACTTAATGCATGTTGGACACATAAAATGACTCAAACAGAGATTGAGGTGATCCAATCTGCAGGTTTCCTTATTTCAGTTATTCATGGCAGGTGTGTGCACTGCTTAGAGACATTTATGTAATGCTGAAATATACATTACACAGAAATACATTATTTATCTATTTCATAGTTTTAACTTGAGATTGATTATACATTTCCTGCACATTCAGACATGATATAATTGCTCAGATATATTATGCAAAAAAGTTTGCTGAGAGGCTTCAACCAATGGCGAGAATGGTAAATCTTCATGGAGGTCATTTAGTGAGTCATGAGCGGCCAGAAGAGGTATTAAGTTTGCATATAAAACATATAATAAATCTCTGGAAACTTGTTATTGCTTATAATCTACAAAATTAGCATCTTATACTTCGCCTCTCTAGATTGATTTCCCATTATTCGTGAAGGTTAACACTGGATACATGTCAAAATTCAGGTTAATCAAGCACTTTTTGAATTGATAAAGGCATCAGAAGTGAAGATGAGCCCACATGAGTGGACTAATTTGCCAACGAAACAGTCTTGTAAGTATTCCACACAGAAGAAAATATTTTTTCTTGCACTTAATAATTCAGCACGAGCTCACACATGACACATGCAATGACTGTTTTCTGTAGCTTGGTGGGTTGTCAAAAAACGTGTGGTAGTCTAAGCTTCAAGCCGAGACGGACCCACGTTGGTGGGTGTTCGGGCTCATGTCCCCACTTAAAATTTTCTACTATGTAACATTTTTGTCCCCACAACTTAGTCAGGTTTGCCCCAAATACAAGGTGATAGGGTAAACTCCAAATTTAACTAACAACAGCCAATTCCTCTCTTTTGGTTTCGGGCTTCTCTTAATTCCTCTCTTCTCAGCAGCAAACCCAATTTCATTCACCCCTTGTTAAACTTTCCATGGCTTCCTACTTGGTTTGATGATTTATTTAGCACCTAGCAGCCAGGTCTCCACAGACACTAACTCCAATTTTAACTAACCACAGCCAATTTCTCTCTTTTTGGTTTCGGACTGCTCTTAATTCTTCTTTCTCAGAAACAAACCCAATTTTATTCACCCGTGTTAAACTTTCCGTGGCTTCCTACTTGGTTAGATGATTTAATTAGCACCCAACAGCCAAGTTTCCACAGACACAGAGCCATGTTTCAGTGCATACGTGGTCCCAGATGGATTCACAGGTGAATACCTTTAAGATTAACTAAATATTGTACAGGCCAAAAGAATTACAATAGCAAAATTAACATTGCCTGCAATGAAAGTTACAACAGATATCACAAATTGAAAATACAAGTTAGAATGTTGTCCAATAGGTTTGCCCCCACTAGCTCACTGCCCAAAACTTCTTGTTCCTATTCATGTGAGCATAAATATATGGTCTGATATCACATGCATACTTATATGAAATGTTAAGTATCAATTAATTATCACTGTATGTTCTGATGCATCATTTCCTATGCTTATGGTCATAAGTTATGATAATCCAAATATCTGTTGACTCCCTATTTGAAATATTAGAAGTTAACTAAGCCTAACTGTAGTATGTTCTAATGAATCTAACCCTAGACTTATGGGGCTTACGTTGGAACAATCTATCTAGAAGAGGGAAGATTATGGAATAAAATTAGTGCAATAAGTTAACAAGTGCATGGTTGTCAAATTCTTAACCATTTGAATCGAGTTGCCTTTGTTTTTTACAATACACATTGGATTTGTGAAGCTAGTTCCATTTTTATTTTGTTCTATTTTGAACTTAAATAATGATAAGGCTGAGGCAAAATATAGTGTAAGAGTTTGTTCAACTCTTGAATGGAGGGTTTAAAAGAGAAAAGAAGATAATAGAAACTCAAAATAATGAGATTGATGTTGATTGTAATATGATAAATGTTGAGATGTGATACCAAAGACAAATCCGACAGCTCTATTTATGCTAATTGTAGACTCTTATAATTAAATAAGGAAACAAATCCTCAAAGATCATTTAGGATAAAAGGGCGGGCCGAGTGTACGAAGCTCCTACCTACTGGGTCTAGGAAGGATAGATGTGTGCAACCTTATCCTCGCAAGCGAAGATGTTGTTTCTATAAAAGATCATCTAGGATAAAAGGGCGGCCAAGTGCACGAGGCTCTTACTTAGTGGGGCTAGGGGAGGGTAGATGTACGTAGCCTTATCCTTGCAAGCGAAGATGCTGATTCTAGGTTTCAACCCATGACCTTATGGTCACTAATCTACAACCTTACCGTTACGCCAAACTCACCGTCCTAAATATTCCATGATACAATGATGATATATTATGATGTATTTTTCATATATTGCAGAACTCTTCCTGAAGCTAAAACTTCAAAGCTTAAGCTTGCTATAATTAATCACACTAAAAAGAAAATGAGCTAAAAATAGAACATGCCAAACAATGTATAGTGGCTAGCAACTTCTTGGGAGACTCAAGATGGGGTCTGCCCATCTATGACATAGAACCAAGGCCAAAGCTCCTGAGACAAAAATATGGGGCTAGCCCATCTGTGGCAGGGACCCTGAGGATTGTGCAATTAGGTAAAGAACTAGAGCCAAAACATTTGGGATTGATCTGTGCTAATTTGTGTCACAACGAACGTAAGTTACTATTGGAATGACTGTTAACCAGAAGAGAAGTCACGTCAATAATATGATTCATTATTGGGAAAAAATCACTACTTGAATGATTGTCGCTGGCAAGATAAGCTACTAGAATAATTCATTAGACGGAAAAAATGACATGAAAGGCATGGAGAAGAAGCAAGTGCAGATACGAGTGTCTGCAGTTCACAACCCAACAGAGATACAGAACAATGTAAAGGTGGTGAACAAAGGTGATTGGGGCTAGGCTTGATTGAAGATGGTGCAATGGGGATAATGATGGCTGAGAGCAAGAAACATGGATGTTTCAGCCTATAGGGATCTAGAGGAATAATGGGTTACTATAAAAAAGCATAAAACTGAAAGCTCAAAACAAAAATGTATGCACCTGAATATGCGAAAGTGTATTATGTACCCATCCAACTCAAGCCACATTTGGAGGAGGTGGGGCCAGATCTTGACACAGGAAATCAAGGTGAGTCCAACAATTAGACTTACCACAGCAATAAACATTGTTGCACATGCCTTCACACTTCAAAAGAAGGTGGTGTTTGGATGCTGAAGTTGTGATGATGGAGCTTTCTGTGGAGGCACGTTTGAGCTTCTTTGCAGAGTAGTAATGGGGAGAGGCTGCTCTGAGGCGGTATGCAAGCCATTAAAGTAATTTTAGGTGACAATGTATGGAGGAAAATCTCAGTGGAAAATCTCACTTACAAGGAAAAAACAGAACTGACTACTAAATGAGAGCGAAAACATGTGAGATAATACATTGATAGAGGTGTGGGTGTCAAAAAGGAGAACATGATAGGAAAGGTTGTTGAGAAGTAAGTCTCATATTTTCTACCTCATTGACTTATGAATGGTTTAAATACATGTTAGACTACTTTTCTCATTACCAATTGGTTTTGAGATGAAACCTTAACATGGTATCAGAGCCAAAACCCATCTTCTTTCTGGTTGTCATGGGCCAAAAGATGCTCTTTAGTCATGAGTCAAAGGTAACCCTTCGTCTTGTTCGATATGATTTTGTGGAGGGGACATGTTGGGAAGTAAGTCCCACATTGCCTACCTGATTGTCTTGAGAATATTTTAAATACATGTTGGGCTATTCTTCTCATTGCCAATTGGTTTTGAAATAAAATCTTAACCTGGTATTAGAGCTAAAGCTCAACTTCTTTGCGATTTTCATGGGCCAAAAGATGTCATTTAATCATGGGTCAAAGTTAACCATCGTCTAGTCCGACAGACTTCTGTGGAGGAGGCATACTGGTAAGTAAGTCCCATATCGACTGCCTCATTCTCCTAGGATGATTTAAATATCTGTTGGACTCCTCCTTATAGTTTATGGGAAGCAAGACACCCAATGGACATTGCCAGGTGCTGCAAAGGCTCTTATCCACTTTCAAACAGTGAGTATGAAGTCCTTCCACAATTCTTCACTACAAAGGAACACCATCCACAAGTGTTACAAATGCATAGATACCCTGACCTTTGACCTCATGCTCCACACGAATGGCGGCAGCCTCTGCACATTGAGGATGTGAAACCAGAGATGATCCCATTTCAGTTATGTTAATTTGATTTCCACTTACATCAATGATGTCCTCAATTAATTCAAAGAGCCAATGGTACCCATCTTATTCACTGCTAGATATATGTTGTCTGGTATATTTCATGATCAGCATCAAAAGTTCCAAATGCCCTTGGACATGCACTCTTTACACACAAATAACCACTGCACTCATCTTCTACTTCAACACCCTCCTCACTCATTGATGGGAATGAGGAAGTTGCATAACCAGCCTTCTACGGCTAAATAGTACTACATTCCTTTTTTTCTCTGAATCATCTCCCCTTCATTAGAAAATTGTCTTGGCTCACTAAGGGGCCATATCTTCTACCCCAAACTTTGTACCACTTCATATACCCCTTGTTTTTCATTGGTTAGGAAAGTAAAACATGAATTAAATATATATTAACTTTATATTTTCTGACTAATGAGAATGAAATAATACATAGAGTTGTACACATCTTGGGACAAAAGATATACTTCTCTCACTAGGACAAAAAGTTGACCTCCTGTCCTAACTTCTTTTCATAGAAGACGAGGGTTGTTACCCATTTCTTCAGAGCATAGAACTTCTTCATAGCGTCCTCGATCTCCTTCACTGGCAACCTATTCAGAAGACCCACTTCTTCCCTTGCCTCTTAGCAGCAAAACATCTCTGTACTTTGGCTTAAGACACCAGATTAGTGCAAGTTAAAATTTCAGCAAGTTGCTTCTGGACTTCACCAACTCCACCATACCACTAGATGAGAGCTCATCCAATCACCCTCTTCACTGCCTCCGTCCTGAAGCACCGGAATCTCTATCTCAGCCATTGGTTGGACCAATGATGAAAAGTGCGGCTCGGTGCTCGAGACTCTCACCTAGTGGGATATGGGGAGGGTAGTTATATGCAGTCTTACATTCGCAAGGGAACAAACCGTTTTCATGTTTTGAACTCATGTCCTCTAGGCCAGGAGGCAATACGGGGAGAGTAAATATACATTTTCGCAAGCGAATGGACTGTTTTCATGATTTGAGCCCATGTCCTCCAGGTCATGCGGGAACCATTGTGATGCCCTAAACCCCTTATTAGAATGTATTAAAAGGAGAAATATACTTACTCCATCATAATACTCCTTCAGAGGAACGCGGAAAGCATTCTCTGTACAACCAAATGTCTAAAGTATCTCTTTAGTCCTTAGTATCCCCTTATACAATACATTACCCCCAAAGCCTTTAACAACCTGCTAGCTCATTAAAACTATAATATTCGTATGATACAAGTTGCAAAGGATGATATTGTTCTAATAACATATTGTATTGAATTGGAAGATCTAATCCTAATAGAGCCATAGAAAAATATACAATTGATATTAATCCTAGTATGAGAGGATGGCATTTTGTTGAGGTATTTTTTTTTTGGTACTACCCCTCTCAACAAGTGTCGCGCCTAGGAATGTTGGTCATTCTGGGGATCTAGCGAAGCCTTACACTACTAGACCAATACATTGTTGGTTAATTTGTTGAGATTTGATACAAAAGACAAATGCAACAATTCTATTTATACTCTACTTTTTTAGTCATAATTAAGTAAGGAAACAATCTGGAGAATATAAATAACCTAGAGAATATAAATAGTAAATAAGTCATGAGGGATATATACTCCATGGCATTATAATATATTCCAAGATACAATAACAATATTATGATATATTTTTAAGAGTTTAATATTTATATGTAAAGTTTTTTACATGGCCCATAATTATCCATATCCATGTGTACTACTTCTAAAATAGCTTGTTTAAATAAGCTAAATGGACTTTATGATTCAAATTTATATAGGTCATTGAGCTTGATAACCAACTGACTCTGATCTAAATTCTAATTTTGTGCAGGGTGGAAAGAGAAAAGGATGTTATTTGTCAGAACAGACATTCAGGGTGGAAGCAATGTCTCCTTGAAGTTTTGCTTATTAGGAAAACTGCATCATTGCTTAATATACTTCATTGGTCTCCTCATCTTAGCATTTGACTATGCAAGAAAGCTTCTAAAAAACTTAAAGCCTGTACGAGTTGGAAATTCATCCTCATAAGTTGAATGTCAATAACCCCTTCTTTTTTAAGAGGTAATTATGATGATTTTATTTTTACTTAAACATTCATTTCAACCCTTCGTGTTTATCGAACACAAGATGGTCTTCAAAATTTTTAAATATAAGTCAAATTAGTCATTTTCATAGTCAAATTTGTTCATATCAGGTAGTGGTGAGCATGAGTCAAGTTGGACTAGATAAGACTTGTCATTTATCCGACCCTAAATGTTGATCGAATTATTTGTTTGAACTTGGACCTGACTTTAGATCCGAAGCTAACCTAACCCTAAATATCGACCAAGTCAACCTTATGTATATGTCTTTTAAATAAAGTCTTCTCAATATTGTTTATTACAATGATTACGTATTTGACACATGAGATGATATATGAATATACATTGTTAATATTTATATAGGATGAACAAATTAGAAAATCAATGATACTTTCAATCAAAGATATGTCATTAATCTATACATTTAATAAAGACACAAAATATGATGAATGAATAACTATGTGACAGGCCTGGTCGAGTTATGTTTATCCTCTACCTGATCTTAAATATTGATTTGGTCTAATTTTTAAATCTGAACTCAACCATGTGCTCGATGAACTGGATGAGCGGTAGGGTCGAGTCCTGCTTACTACTACTGATATCAAAGTTGTAAAACATGTTAAAAAACTAATTTGTCTCACATTTAAAATTTTGGAGACCATTTTTAGTATTTGAATTTTTGAGGGACCTTGGTAAGAAATCTTATTTCCTTTACTGTTTCCTTCATTACAGTTGCACGTGGTTCATAAACCCATGTTGAATTGAAGCACGTGTTTTGCAAGATGAGGAGTATGCGGCAATGTTGACTCTAATTGTTTTCTCATGTGGGAAACGTGTGGTTTTATCGAACAACCACAAAAGCAAGAGAAGATCTCAATTTTGCAAGTGGGCTATTTAATATAGAATGGGTTTTGTGGGCAATGGATAAACAATTCAAAAGTGTAAAGTTAATATAGGAACATGTGTATTTAATTTCTAAGAGTTAATATTTTATGTTTTTCAAAATTAACATTATACTTTTGAAAAATTAACATAAAGTGGGTGATGCGGCTAGTAATTGTTTCCGTGATAGGGTATTTACATTTGTTTTTGTATACAAACTTGAAAGGGAGTAATGTTACGGAACTAAAAGTTAGGAACAAAGTTGTCCTGAAAAAAGTGAGGGAAAACTTTGTTCATAAGCAAATGTTGGAGAGATAAATTATAAGTTGAGGTAATATCATTTCATTAATATAAAAAAACAAACAACAATCAAAATATAACAAATGAAAAGTAAATGAATATAAAGAATAAATAGAATTATTATTATTATTATTATTATTATTATTATTATTATTATTATTATTATTATTATTATTATTATTATTATTATTATTATTATTATTATTATTATTATTATTATTATTATTATTATGATTATGATTAGCACGTGAATAAAGGGGATGCCTTCAAATCAGGTTGGGATTTTGGGGAGATTAGGGTAGAAAGGGCTCCCTTCTCCATTGAGAAGCAAACCTTTGGTGATGGGGATGTCGCTGGATGAAGGGACGACGAAAATGGCAGAAAGAGCGGCGTCCCTTACGGTGGTGGTCATGACTTTCCGATCTCGAGTTAACCCGACTGCGAGGTGGTGCGTCTCCGCCTGGATATGGCTTGGCCATGGAGGTGGAGCCTCCGTGGTTCCGACGGCGAGGTGAGGATGATGGCTCCTTGAACCACCGTCCCTCCTTCTTCTCCGGTTGACACGCCGGCATCATTTTTGACGTAACACCCTGGTTTTGCGATGGTTAGGGGCGCTGGAACATGTTGACTTCTCTGTTTTCTTCTTCATCTTCTGCGGTTGTCATCGGCGTGGTTTCGGTGGTCTCATGGTGGTTCGATATTCAGGGGTCCCCTTTCTTTTATTTTATTTTTCCCAGGTTTACTAGATGGGATAATGATGGATATTATATGAGTGCTTTAGTTGATAAGTTAAACAGTGAACACTATTTTTGAGTTAACTCACTAGTTGATAATTCCAGATTGCTTCTACTTAATTATTGGTAGGATTACGATTATGCTTTAAGGATTAACATGATGTTGTTTGATTTAGTTTGTGTTTTTTTTTGTTTGTTCATTACAAGGAAAGTAAGTGTTCATGAAATTTCAATGTTTATAATTTGTACATATATATATGTTTGTACTGTTACTGGAATTAGTTATGTGAATGTTTGAAGCAAAAACATTGGTTATAGATTGGGGATTCAAAAAATCAGTAGTTACTGGTTAACAATTGTGTTCATGTATTTAATTTATGTTGTTTTGGTTTTGGTTGTTGATGAAAGGAGGCATACATATGGTACATAAAAGTGATTTGAAACAGGGTAAAAGCTTAACGAAAATTATTTACTTCATACAATAATTAAAACTGAAAGTATATCACGAAAATATTGTCATGGATGTACCGTGAAGACTTAATGATATGCATTATGTTAAAGACTAAAAAATGCTAATGATACACATGATTACTAACTTGTTTTAGATTTCCCTTTTGTATATACCTTGCCTTTTGTATCCTTGATTCCTCTGCTCTTGCCTTTACTTGATTTTAATAACAGGATGCTTTTTTTCTTTTTATCTAGTGCCCCCTTTGTTCAATTTTTTTTCTTGTACATGTTACCTTTTTTCTTTTTCGTATTGTCCTCCTATACTTGTTTGTTACTCTCTAGTTAAAAGGATGAAACCTATCACATTTTCCTTAAAATTGGGTAACCACCCCTAACTCTCACATAGTGGTTCCATGACTTTAGGAAACCCCCTTAAGCTGTTATTTCCTTATAAAACTGATTTCGAATTAAATATTAATATCTATTTTTATTATCATAAATCAATTTATGCGTAATTACCATAATGAGTTTTATTCCAAATAAAATAAATTAAAGAAAAAACCTATAATGTTACCTATACATATAAACAATGTAATGATCAATAAAATGAGGAATTAATGATTAAATTTAAAGGCCCAACTTCTAGCTCATTGAGATTCTTTTTTTCAACCAATGCTTACTATAATAAGCTATACACAAACTTTAACATCATGCATATCAATATTTCATAAAATAATTCTAATAAATATACACTAGAGTCTATTTTATATGTTGAACAATGGACCGGACAAAAGTGAGTATTCACCCTCTTTACTTGTTGCTTACTTGATAACAAACAAACTGAGATTCGTGAGATATCATGGTAAGTAACCAGTAAAGATAAGAATGCTAATTTTGTCAAGGTCCATAGAAATTTCATTGACAACGTCTCAAGTACTTATCGTCATGAAAGCGAAGTTATTTGAAACATGATCTAAGTTTGCCATTGGAAGGTGTGACACAGTTGGATGTGGACCAAAGACACAGGTCAGTATAATGCTAGAATTTGTAGTGAAAAGGTGAAACCAAAGACGTAGGTTGGTGTACTGCTAGAATTTGGAGACATAATGGTCAAAGCCAAGAACGCAGATTGGTGTGCTGCCAGGACTTGGAGTGACAAGTTATATAAATGTGAGATGCCATGTTTTTTTATTTCATTTTTGTGCAAAATGCATATGACTGCCTATAAATGCATGTTATTAGATGCTCATGTATGGTAATTCTATAATTTTTTCAAATCGAATTGAGTTGTGATTGGTATCAATTGCTATTGCTCCATCGCATCCTCAATAGTTGGTTGTAGATTGTTGTTTGCGGGGAGTGAGGTTGTACGGGCAGCAATTAATCTTACCCTTCAGTAATAAAATGTTATTTTCTTTCAAATACTAATTAGAATAGCATATTTAAAATTTCAATAGATAGTACAAGTTTAATAAGAACGAGCTATGCAACAAAAAGACTTTATTTCATATATGGATAAAAGAAATACAAAAGTGTTTGGATTTTTGCGTTATGGATGGAGTTATATGAGTTAGTTATAAATAACAAAACATGTTGGAGCCCCACTATTCAATCATTGACTATCCAAAAATTGCCCTAGTAAATTGTCTTAATTTTTTGTCCACCAAAAATTTACCCCAGTGTTGACTTATTGGCTTGTCCTCTTGAGAGACCTTTCCCTTTTTTTGTGTCCCTAATTTTTGCTTAGATCGCCCTCTCGGGTTTTCGACCTAACAGGATTATTCATTTTTAAAGAGAGTTTGTGTATCGATCATGCATATATTCTTACATTTTAGGAAAAAAATGATTTTTGAGTGTTTTGGAGTCAGTTATTTGGTATCCCTGGTGCATATCTCAAACAATTCAGGTCTCAACAAGGACTTTTTGGGCTTGTAACGTGGTCTGGTTAGAAGTTTACAAGAAAGAAAAGGATATAAGGCTCAAATGATGTGTTTCCCGCCCCCAACTATCTTCATATTCTCCATAATCCTATTTCCAACATATCTTATATTTCAATCATAGATACGATTTTCATTCCTTTTTGGAAAAGGAAAGGTTTTGTAAGCATTCTAGCTTGAAATTTTTTTATTTACCCTGGCTTTTGCCTAAGGTTTTACTAAAACTCTTAGCATAATCTTTTTAAAATCCGCTTGATCCACTTTTAGATTTTTTCAAGATTTGTTGGAAAACTACCTTTCCCCGGTTTATTGGTGTTTTTTGAAGGTGTTGTGTTTTTTAATAAACTTCTTTCATATTGTCTTGGCTAAAAAAGGGTGACTAGGGATATCTTCATTGGTGTTTCGAATAACAAAGAAACCTTGTGTCATCAACACGACCTACTTAAGTGTACACACCAAGTGGGATTTGTTTACATCATCCTCCTAAGAGAGTGCACAGAAGTATGCAAAAATGCATGATCAATGCACAAACTTCTGCCTCCATTCCATAGACTAGCGAGTAAGGTGTTGCCCCAGTTGATGTGCGTACGGATGTGCGATACCCATGTAGAGCAAAGGGTAACATTTCATGCCAATCCTTGTATGTTACCACCATCTTCTGAACAAACTTCTTAATATTTTTGTTTGCTGCTTCTACTGCTCCGTTCATCTTAGGGCGATAAGGTGAAGATGTATGATGCTTGATCTTGAATTCACTGCACATCTTGGTCATCATCTTGTTGTTCAGGTTTGTGCCATTGTCCATGATGATCTTGCTGGGTAACCCATATCTACACACTAACTCCTTCTTGATAAATCGTAGTACCACTGTCTTGGTCACATTGGCATATGAACATGCCTCAACCCACTTTGTGAAGTAGTCGATGGCCACAAGGATGAAGCGATATCCATTAGAAGCCTTCGGTTCTATTGGTCTGATAACATCCATTCCCCACATGGAGAACGGCCAGGGTGTTGAAAGGACATTTAGAGGATTTGGTGGAGTATTGATATTGTCTGCATAAATTTGACATTTGTGGCATTTCCTAACATAAGTACAACAGTCTGTCTCCATTGTCATCCAAAAGTAACCTGCCCTTAAGATTTTTCTAGCCATAGCATGTCCGTTTGCATGAGTTCCAAACGAAACTTATTGCACGTCCTTGATTATTACTTCAGCTTCTTTCTCTTCTAGGCATCTGAGGAGTACCATGTCATGATTCATTTTGTAAAGAACATCATCATCTAGAAAGAAACTCATAGCTAGTCTTCTCAAGGTTCTCTTATCAGTTTCAGAGGCACCAATTGGATACTCCGTTTTCTGTATATAGACCTTGATGTCATAATAATATGGCTTTCCATCTTGCTCTACTTCTAGAGCACAATAATGGATTGGTTGATCTCTACTTCTTATTTTGATGAGAGGTTGATCTTTCCCACTGATATGGAACATTGAGGATAATGTGGATAAAGCATCGGCTAATCTGTTATCCTCTCTCGGAATGTGGTAGAAGTCGACCTGCTCGAAGCTTTCAGCCATTCTATGGATATACTCTTTGTAAGGTACTAGTTTGTTGTCACGTGTCTCCCATTCTCCTTTTAGCTGATGGATGACCAAGGCTGAGTCCCCGAAGACTTCTAGAATTTTAACATTTCTTTCTAATGATGCCTGCAAATCCAGGGCGCATGCCTCATATTTGGCTATATTGTTGGTGCAATCAAAGCATAACCTGGCAGTAATAGGAGTGAAGTCGCCTTATGGAGATACGAGCACGACCCCTATGCCGTGTTCGAGTGCATTGGATGCCCCGTTAAATACTAACGTCCACACACCATCTTTTGTTGGTTCTCCCAAGGATAGACTCACAATACCCTCATCTGGGAACTCTTGGTTCATTGGTTCGGTCTTCTCTACAGGTTGGCTAGCAAGATAATCTGCAAGGGCACTACCTTTGATTGCTTTCCGTATCACATACACTATATCATATTCTGACAATAAGACCTGCCACCAAGCGATTCTCCCTGTTAATATTTGTTTCTCAAAGATATACTTCACAGGATCCATCTTCGAAATCAACCAAGTGGTGTGACTCAACATATACTGCCTCAATCGACGAGATGCCCATGCTAACGCACAACATGTACGTTCTAGCAATAAGTATCTCGTCTCGAACTCAGTGAACTTCTTACTTAGATAGTATATGGCTTGCTCTTTTCTGCCTGATTCGTCATGTTGGGCTAAGACACATCCCATAGAGTCCTCTAGCACTGTGAGGTACATTAGAAGAGGCCGACCATGTACTGGAGGCATTAATATTGGGGGTTTGGTCAAATATTCCTTTATGCTTTCAAAGGCTCTCTAGCAATCGTCATTCCATCGAACTGCCTGACTCTTCCTTAATAGCTTGAAGATTGGTTCACAGGTAGCTGTTAGCTGAGAAATGAACCTGGATATATAGTTTAAACGCCCTAAGAAACCTCTGACTTCCTTCTCAGTTCGGGGTGCTGGCATTTCGATGAATGCTTTGACCTTCTCGGGATCTACTTCAATCCCTTTCGGGTTGACAATGAAACCAAGGACTCGCCCTGATTTAACCCCAAAGCTACATTTTGAAGGATTCAGCTTGAGGCTATACTTTCTGAGTCGTTCAAACAACTTCCTTAAATTCTCCATGTG